>NC_091744.1:8352721-8652721 GCF_043380555.1 Nothobranchius furzeri | reverse complement strand
GTCATCGAGGATTCGCTACAGCCCTATGAGTCAGAAGGCAAAGCTCTCGATTTACCGGTCGATCTACGTTCCTACCCTCACCTATGGTCATGAGCTTTGGGTAGTGACCGAAAGAACGAGATCGCGGATACAAGCGGCCGAAATGAGTTTTCTCCGAAGAGTGGCTGGGCTCTCCCTTAGAGATAGGGTGAGAAGCTCGGTCATTCAGGAAGGGCTCGGAGTAGACCCGCTGCTCCTCCACATCGAGAGGAGCCAGTTGAAGTGGCTCGGGCATCTGGTCAGGATGCCTCCTGGTGAGGTATTTCAGGCACGTCCAACCGGGAGGAGACCTAAAGGTAGACCCAGGACACGGTGGAGGGACTATGTCTCACCTGGCCAGGGAACGCCTTGGGATTCTCCCGGAGGAGCTGGCCCAAGTGGCTGGGGAGAGGGAAGTTTGGGCCTCTCGCCTTAGGCTACTGTCCCCGCGACCCAACTCCGGATAAGCGGATGAAAATGGATGGATGGTTTTTTTGTTTACCTTAAATGGGACAGATTATACATTTTTAAAAGTTTTATAACAGATCTGTGGTCTACAAAGCATGAAATCTCCAAACGGCACTGACAGAAAAGGGATGGATGGTTTTTATCTGTATTTTGAGCGTTTGTAGATTCAGTAGTGACCCAGAGAGCAACACAAAGGGATGTAAATTAAGATTTCCAGAAAAAAATCCTCCTTCACTTTACATATCTCAAAAATCTATTTTCAGACCATCACTTCTTTGAAGGATGAGATTAGAGATCTCAGGCAGAACATCCAAAACCAGGAGTTGACTATATCTACCCAAACACTGGAAAATCAGGAACTACAGGAACAGCTGGATTTACAACGCAGGTACAGAGACTTTTGATGCTCACAGATAATGATGCTGACCTCACAGTTCTGATTGCTTTTTTGTTTTATTCTAGAAAGTACCAGGAAGTTTTTCAACGTTGTCAAAGTCTCCAAGATGCCCAGTCCTCATGCTCAGAGCACATAATCAAGATTAAGGTATGCTACATTCACCATTGTTACAGCTTTTGGCTTCTCTTTTATCTGACATGTAAGATCTTATCCAACCATTTGTTGCGGCAGGAACTGGAGACACGTCTGGCGCTTCAGGAGCAGGACATTGTTATTGTGAAGAATGTGAAGTCAGAGGTCGCAAGACTTCCTGATCTGGAGAAAGATCTTAAGCGCCTCAGAGATGAAAATGCCTTTCTCAGGTCAAACACAATTTTCATTTGAGTACTTGTAAGCCTGTGTAATAGGCTCAGTTCTAAACTATATTTATGTTACCTGCCAAAAAACATCACTTGTTTAGGAAGTCTATCCAGCTATGTACGCCTGTGGCCCCGACAAGGGGCATAGGCTGTCAATCACCTCCCCCAGGCATGTTTAAATGATACATGACCCGCACTTGTATAGCGCCTCTCAGAGTAAGGACTCCAAAGTGCTTTACACTACAGTGTATCATTCATCCATTCACACACATTCACACACTGATGGTGATGAGCTACGATGTAGCCACAGCTGCCCTGGGGCGCACTGACAGAGGCGAGTCTGCCGAGCACAGGCGCCACCGGTCCCTCCGACCACCACCAGCAGGCAAGGTGGGTTAAGTGTCTTGCCCAAGGACACAACAGCATAATTCTCTGTCCGGAGCCGGGATCGAACCTGCAACCTTCCGATTGCTGGCCAACCCGCTCAACCTGTTGAGCTACTGCTGCCCCATGTTTATGAAGTATGTAGATAAAAACATGTTAATATTATGGATATATGCAAATGTAGTGTCAATTGCTCTTAGTTTTCATTAATGTCCCCATAATGTGACTGCATTGAGTGATAAACGTGTCTGCGGACAGGCTCACTTTTCTCTGCACAACACCTGTAGCTACTGTGGCAGCGCAGCTCCAGCGGACATTGAAACCCCAAATCAAATCAAAGCTTTATTTATAAAGCACCTTCCGCAACCCTGTCAGGAAGCCCAACCCAACATTTTGCTGTCTGCCAGCTGTTTTTCCTTGTTTATTAGCGTATCTTTCAGTGTCAACTAGCTTGTGTGTTTGTCCAAGTTGCTGCTGTGAACTGGGACTTAATGGAGACAGGTGATTCGCTGTGGCGACACCTGAAGTGAAAAGATCAAAGAGGAAGAAATTTGTTTTGAAGGTGGCGTATCCTGCAGCTGTCTTTTCCACCAGGTTAAATACCCAGTATGCACACATTACAAGTGACTGTTGCTCTGCTTTCACTGTCTGGTTTAAACTACGGACATTTTTTCTTTCCTGAGGAGATGTTAGCTATGCATTAGCCTGCTAGCTAACAGCTGCATGTTATGGTGTCTAAATCTCTGCCTGCTGTAAATTCTGTGACATTATGGTGTTGTTGTCATTCAGGAAACAAAACTATTGATGTAGAGGAACTAGTTATAATTAAAAAGCATGTTGTTGTTGTTCTGATTCAAAATCTCTACCATCTCAGGATGAAATAAAGAAGTCATGTATTTTTTTTTGATTAGCTTAAATCTGATCTTTTTACCGTATTCAGAATCCTTTCATTCATCCTTTCACGTGATCAGTCCTGATTTCCGATCATGTGGTCGGATCAGAGCACCTCTAGCTATTAGTAATGTTTTAGAAATTTCTTAACCACGTGCTTAAGTAGCTGTTAAGCATCGTTTAGCCTTGTTGCTGTGAAAGCACACACATTGTGCAAGATAAGGTGGGAGAAAATTAAAACAATTATTATTACATTACACATAAAAATGATGAATATTTCAGTGTGTTTTAAAAGGTGATATGGCATTTTGACATTTATGTGAAGTATTTACTTGTCCTTTTTAGGGAGAGTAGAGAAAACTGCAGCCTCCTAAAGGAGAAGGTGGAAGGACTAAGGTCAAAGTTGGAGAGGATGGAGAAAACTAAAGAGGAGCTGGTCAACATGGAACTGGAAAAAGAGGTAAACTGTGTGTCTCCATTCATCTATTCCCTACTGCTTATCCACGGTCAGTTTGTGGAGGTAATAGGTCCAGGAGGGAAACCCATATATGCCTCTCCACAGCTCCTTCTGGGGGATCCCAAGATCCAGACCAGGAAGGATTTATTACAGTTTGGTCTGTTTAGCTCTGCCCTCAGTTCTCCATCCTGTTGAACTTACCTGGAAAACCTCCAGAGGAAGACGTTCTAAAATCAACTCATTTATTTATAATGAGCAGCAGCTCGACTCCCACATTTCTCTGAGACTGAGAACATCCAGGATTTAGTTCATTTGGTCACAATTCAAGTGTCATAACTCAGTGAGGGTTAGACCAGTGAGTCTAGAGGGCTTTCGTGCCTTTTAGCTCAGCTTCTTTTCTATCACTACATACTGGAGCTGCTGGGCCCACCGCCATCAGCTGCCGTTCCACAAGTGCTGTTCTTCGTGCGACATTGAAGAGAGGGTGAATCTCATCCCACCAATCACCCTGCCAGGGGAGCTTTTTAACTCCCTGACTGACCTCTGCCTGTGTAATAGGCTCAGAGTTCAGTTAGTAGAGCTTGATAAAACTGAGGATTTAATGGAAAAGGTTGGATCTTACGTTATCTCAAACCTGGGAACAGTTAGAGGGGAGCTATCTGTGGATCTTGTGGTTGGGAGGGTTACTAAGTCTGAGCTGTATTTAATTTGAAGGTCATTTAAAACATTTTAAAGGTTAACCTTTGTTAGACTGACTGGGAGTCGAGCACAGAGGTGACTTACTCTGCCTTTTTTTGGTCTCCATCAAATTATTTTTTCTATTTTATGGCAATGAGTTTAACTTTAGTGACCTTAATTATAATCATTAAAGCACTGCATGAAGTCAGTATCAGTAAAAATTACAAGGGAGACCCTTTTCCACTTCAGTAGATGCAGGTAAAACTAAAAGCTGTAATTATACATTATTATTGAATGGATTCAATATATAAAAACTGATCAGTTTCTTATGTTTGATTGTGGTTCCATTTTGATCATGATTTGTATTTACCGGTAGGTAAATATTTAACATTTCTTACATCATCTTGTGGTTTATTGAACTTCTAAATTCTACTTTATTTAAAATTCGGTCCTCATTGTTTTAACTTCCTGTGTGCGCGCAGCCTCGGATCTGACAGTAGTTAGACTAACCGTTCATGTCTGCATGTCCCTTAGAGGCTGGCTGAGAAACTGCAGGCCTGGGAGAACCTGGGGCAGTCTACCGGACTGAACATCAGGTTAGTCGCTGTACAAAACTCTGCATGACTTGAGATCAGAGAAAAAGATTCATGCCAGTTCTGTAAACATTGTTTTTGTCATGGTAACTTTAATGGTTAGTGGTGTAATATGCAGAATGGCCACTAGGTGGAGCTTTGGCCATTCTTTGTAAATGTGCCTCATCATTGAGGATCCGTCATCCGTGTGGACCGTCTGTCTTTGCACCTGTTTGAGAGTTTTAATGCATTTGTTTAGATTGTCAGAGTGGGAGGACAGACTTTTGTTTCCTCACCAGGTTCTGATGGGTTTTACACATTGCAGACCTTCATCACACACATGCATTAATACTTGCTAATAGTCTTATGTGTATTTAAGTATAATGGGGCACATTCATATCTGGTTTTTGCTTCATGCCGTCTGTCAGTGAGCTTGTGTAATGCAGGTGTTACATGTTGCGGTTTGGCTAAAAGAAAACTAAAGGGTAGATGCCAGCAAATGATGAAGAGCAAAATAAAGTGAAACCTCTCCACCCTGGGAGCCAGTGGAATCAGAGAGCTCATGTTTCATTTCTACTGACAGAAACATCTGGTTTGCCTCATGTTTTTCCAGCTGGTTCAGACCAACCTGAGTGGTTTATCGGGGGGGGGGGGGGGGTTGTATGATGAGACTGCATCGAGGCATGTTGCACAGCACTACCCTTTTGCTTTTGATTTGTTTGATCTGTTTGAGTCCTGAGGCACCTCGGCCTGCCTCCACTGGTTGCTCCTCTTCATCAAAAATGAATGCAACAGATAAGTTGAAAGGACATTTTTAAGAAGATATGAGGCCAAAGTTTTCATTTTGGATTAGCCACAGTACCTGACATGATTAAAAGACAGATTGTATACGTGTAGGATGATCTTACATTTAACATATGCATGGTATTTATGAGATGTTTCCTCTAAAAATTCAACTTTAAAACCCAACTTGTCTTTTTTTGGTGAATGGGGATGAAACTTGGGCTGCTGCCTGGGTGCACTGGATTTAAAGAAAGGGGAGAAAGAAAAGTGCAAAATTTCCTTCATTTGCGGTTTGGATAAAAGGAAAATCGCCAATTAAAACAATCCTGAAGCAGTGTACTAAATGTTCAAGTATTTACGGTCAAGGTTTCGGGTAGTAAACCGAGGGGAGTGTGTTTTAATCAGCTGCCCGGTCGGTTGTCTTTATTGCACTCTGAGGAACACTCCGGTGTGAAAATTAGTATTGATATGGATTTCTGCTCTTGCAGGCTTTTAACTTGTTGCGTCATGAATCTTGTCTGGCACAAATTGTTTTCATCAAGAATGCTAAAGGAAGATGAAGTCCATGAAACAGAATCAAGATTTGAGACAATTTTGTTTGAGCTAAACTGTGATCAGAAGGTGGTTTCACATTTATAACGTCGAGGCAGTTGGTGACTTAACATCTGATTTAATGCTGATGCTAAAGCTTCTTATATCCCTTTGTTTAAAAATATTTCCATAGCTGTTGGTGTTCATTGAGTAATTTTACAGAAATTAAAACCTTTTCAAATTAAATGTAGTTTTACTGTATTGTTTTCATTGGCTTTTTAGTGTTGGTAACATTTTTGTATCATATGTATGGTGGACTGACATGATCAACAAAAATGAAATTGACAGCTAAATTGATCTATTATATTTATATTATAAATTACAAAGTATCTTAAAGGGATACTTTGTAATTTTTTTCATATATTTCAATCATTTTCTTGAGCCAGTATGTGCAAAAATGACCCTTTACAGGGTTGATGAAACGTCACTCAGACCCACACTGCTTCCTGTGCCAGAATACTGCATTTTGCATCTTTAGAATGCTGGTTCGGTCTGTTGGACTTAAAACAAATGGAGCTGACATACCTGGCACTGCAGTCTGGTTCCAGCACATTTCCTGCATGTTTTAGATCATGTGAGATCATGAACACAGCTAACAAAGGCTGCAGAGACATTTTAACATTAGATTAAGGTGTTAAAAAAAACCAACGCAAAGCGGGGAGAGTTTTGCTTTTTGGTTCTACTAAACAGACACTAGGGGGTGCTAAAAGCAAGCCAAAACGGCCTAGTCTCCCTTTAAAAATCTGTTTGATTTCAGCACCGTTCACTTTTTCATAAAGCACCAATTCACATAAAAGTCCTCTCTGAGTTTGACAGTCTTCTTTTCCATCTGTTTACTGTACTTAGGAAAATAATTAAAGCAACATTTTTATCTTTTATTTTGTAACTCATCAAAATAATTTCATTTGGTTTTGAGAACAAAAACATGATTGGTAATGAATCCAATGGTGATTTAAATAGCTGCTTCACCTAGTATTTTTTTCCCCTCATGTTTTTATTATTGTAACAAAAACATCATTAGTGTTTTTTTCTCTTTACATATATATTAGAAGAATATATCAGTAAAAAATGATTTAGTGATGCTGGTGACACAATCCTTGTATTGTTAGATTTAACTGTGGCTTTTGGTGATTGCTCACATGATTGTTACAAACATGGTGTTTACTCTGGTAGCACCCTTCACATTGGACAGATCAGTGAATGGGATGGTAAGATCCTGCTACCATCATCTTCTCTGGCTACCTCGAATTAATTCAATTCAATTCAATTCAATTCAAGTTTATTTATATAGCGCCAAATCACGACAAGAGTCGTCTCAAGGCACTTCACATAATAAACATTCCAATACAGGTCAGTTCATTAAGCCAATCAGAAATAATGTTTCCTATATAAGGAACCCAGCAAATTGCATCAAGTCACTGACTAGTGTCAGTGACTATACAGCAATTCTCATACTAAGCAAGCATGCAGCGACAGTGGAGAGGAAAACTCCCTTTTAACAGGAAGAAACCTCCAGAGAATCCTGGCTCAGTATAAGCAGCCATCCTCCACGACTCACTGGGGATCGAGAAGACAGAGCAGGCAGACAAAGACACAGACACAGACACACAGACACACACACACACACACGCACACACACACACACACACACACACACACACACACACACACACACACACACACACACACACACACACACACACACACACACACACACACACACACAGACAAGTAATGTGTCTATAGTTATATTGTGATGTCTTAGTAAATATTGTATTTGGTGAAAGATAAACTTTATTGTATTTATCCTAGTGGATCTATAATTAAATGGATAAACTAGTATTAGCACATCAAAAGTCAATGAAAACAAAAAGTTATTATCAGGAGAGAGAGAATGTATTAGTGGTTAGCAGCAGTGTGCTAGTCGATGGCCCCCTCCATGAGGCCACCACAGCTCAGCAGAACGTCATTGTAGATTCTTCTGGGGAGAAAAACACTTACAGAGAAAATAAAGTTAACAGCTGAAATTGCACAAAATAGTACAGTTAAAGAGCAGACTGTAGAATAAAGCAGTAGAGTGTGAAAAGTGGTCAGTGTGTCCTCCAGCAGTCTAAGCCTATAGCAGCATAACTACAGAGTTAACTCTGGATAATCTATCCTATTTAGATGTAGGCATGTTGGAGGCAGGGCAATGGAGAGCCGTCTTTACCGACTGTACACTCCACCTCCCTGTACTCCCCCACTTGTCCAGATTTAGGCTAACATCAGATTTTAACTATAGGCCCTATCAAATAAAAATGTTTTAAGCCTATTCTTAAATGTAGACAAAGTGTCTGCCTCACGGACTAAAGCTGGGAGCTGGTTCCACAGGAGAGGAGCCTGATAACTAAAAGATCTGCCTCCCATCCTAAGTTTAGATATTCTTGGAACCACCAGTAAACCTGCAGTCTGAGAGCGAAGTGCTCGGTTAGGAACATATGGAACAATCAGATTACTGATGTATGATGGACCTTGATTATTAAGAGCTTTATATGTGAGAAGAAGGATCTTAAAATCTATTCTGAATTTAACAGGTAGCCAATGTAGGGAAGCTAAGACAGGAGAGATATGATCTCTCTTTTTAATTCTCATCAGAACTCTAGCTGCAGCATTTTGGACAAGCTGAAGACTTTTAACTACATTCTGTGGACTTCCTGAGAGTAATGAATTGCAGTAATCCAGCCTTGATGTAATAAATGCATGAGCTAGTTTTTCAGCATCACTCCTGGAAATTATGCTTCTAATCTTAGCAATATTCCGAAGGTGGAAAAAGGAAATCTGACAAACTTGTGAAACCTGGGATTTGAATGACATGTCCTGGTCAAAGATAACACCAAGGTTCCTTGCTTTGTTCTCGGAGATTAATGT
Source organism: Nothobranchius furzeri (assembly GCF_043380555.1). Classification (NCBI taxonomy): domain Eukaryota; kingdom Metazoa; phylum Chordata; class Actinopteri; order Cyprinodontiformes; family Nothobranchiidae; genus Nothobranchius; species Nothobranchius furzeri. Next base: position 8,644,216 of record NC_091744.1, on the reverse strand, counting down.
AATGCCATTAAGGTCAGGCGATTGGCTAAGCAATTTCCTTTTCTGGATTTCTGGTCCAAAGATGAGAACTTCCGTCTTGTCTTGATTTAAAAGCAAGAAGTTAAGAGTCATCCAATTTTTTATGTCCTCAAGACAAGCCTGTAATCTACCCAACCGATTAGGTTCATCAGGGTTAATGGATAAATATAACTGGGTATTGTCAGCATAACAGTGGAAGTTTATCCCATGCTGTCTAATGATTTTACCAATTGGGAGCATATATATAGTAAAAAGAAATCGTCCAAGCACTGAACCCTGTGGTACTCCACAAGTAACCCTGGAGTATGAAGAAGATTTGTCATGTACATTTACAAAATGAAATCTGTCAGACAGGTAGGATTTAAACCAGCCTAACGCTGTTCCTTTGATCCCTACAACATGTTCAAGTCTTTCTAAAAGAACATTGTGATCAACTGTGTCAAAGGCAGCACTGAGATCTAACAAGACTAGAACAGACACAAGATTCTTATCTGAGGCCATGAGAATATCATTTGTAACTCTCACTAATGCAGTTTCAGTGATGTGATACTCTAAAACCAGACTGAAATTCCTCAAACAGAGCATTAGTGTATAAATGCTGACATACTTGGATGGCCACTATTTTCTCCAGGACTTTGGATAAAAATGGAAGGTTAGATATTGGTCTATAATTCATTGGGTCATCTGGATCCAGAGAAGGCTTCTTAAGTGAAACTTTGATTACAGCCACCTTAAAATCTTGTGGTACATACCCATTTACTAAGGATAGATTGATTATATCTAGAATGGGGACAGTAACCAAAGGAATTGCATCTTTAAATAATTTGGTTGGGATTGGATCCAAAATGCAAGTTGAAGGTTTAGATGAAGCTAATATTTTTGATAACTCCGAAAGCTCAACTGGATCAAAACGGTTCAAGCACAGATGAGGTTCTACAGTCACCTCTGATGCTGCCTCACTTACTGAGGAAGAAGAAATCGCATTAGGGAGGATGCTAAAGATTTTGTTTCTAATAGAATTAATTTTACTTGTAAAAAATCCCATGAAGTCATTGCTGCTGAGGGCTAAGGGAATAGATGGCTCAGAGCTATGATTCTGTGTAAGTTTAGCAACTGTACTGAAAAGAAATTTAGGATTATGCTTATTCTCCTCAATTAATGCTGAAAAATAAGCAGTTCTAGTTTGTTGAAGCTTTTTTTTATAAAGCACAAGACTGTTTTTCCAGGATAGGTAGGCCTCCTCATGGTGCGTAGAGCGCCATGTTCTCTCCAATTTCCTAGAGTTTTGTTTTAAGGCTCGTAGATGAGAGTTAAACCAAGGAGCCAACTTCCTGTCCCTAATTACCTTCTTTTTAAAGGGGCAACATCATCTAATGCCACACGTAAAGAGGAATTAACATGATGAACTAAGGCATCAATTTGTGAGGGGTTAGAACTGAAAATATTGCCCTCTGCTACGTTCCTCTGAGATGCTGAGGACAGTAAAGATGGAACAGTTGATTTAAAAGATGCAACTGTGTTGTCAGATAGAGACCGACTATAATGAAATTTACTTTCATGTCTCGAGAACTCAGTTATAAAAAACTCAAAGGTTATCAGAAAGTGGTCCGAGAGGACTGGATTATGTGGAAAGATTGTTATTTCCTCACACTCAATGCCATAAGTCAGAACAAGGTCCAATGTATGATGGCAGGAGTGGGTGGAGCTATGTATTCTTTGAGTAAAACCAATTGAGTCTAAGATATTACTAAAGGCTACATTGAGGCAATCATTTTCGATGTCCACATGAATGTTGAAATCCCCCACTACAATGACCTTATCAGTATTTAGCACCAAATCAGATAAAAAATCAGAGATCTGATCCAAAAACTCAGAGTAAGGGCCTGGTGGACGATATAAAACTACAAACAAGAGTGGTTTTACAGTTTTGCAATCTGGATTAGGAAAACTAAGAATAAGATGTTCAAACGAACTGTAACTATTAATCTGTAAGGGACTGATTAATAAGTCCAAATGAAAAATGGTTGCTACTCCTCCTCCTCGCCCTGTACTTCGAGCAATATGGTGATTTAAATAATTTGAAGGAGTCGACTCGTTTAAGCTAACATAGTCCTCTTGCTGCAGCCAGGATTCTGTGAGAGAGAGCAAAGAGATCTGATTATCACAAATCAACTCATTAACTAACAAAGTCTTAGAAAAAATGGATCTAATGTTCAACAACCCACATTTAATTTTTCTAGTTTTCTGCTCAGTTGAATTTGTTCTAATATTTATGAGATTTCCATGATTTGCTTTATTAAGCCTGATATTTAATCTGTGTGATTTTGGCCGTGGGCAGGACACTGTCTCTATGGGGTAGTGGGTGGGTAACAGTACAGAAGCTGCAGAGGGGTGGGTTAAACTACGACTCTGCTTCCTGGTCTGGACCCTGGGTTGTCATGGAGGACTAATAAAACTGGCCTCCATTATCTAGAGCACACCTGGAAACTGTGGTTCACAGCTTGGCAAGCTTGCCTTTATGTGTTAATATGCCTGGCCACGACCCGTAGACAGAACTCAGTCGTGGGGTGGAATCTACGGTTGTATTTAAACCCCTGTCTGCACACAATTGGACAGCGCAAGGACCAATCAGAGCAATGAACAATGCTACGGAAATGGGGCAGTTCACCTTACACATTTGAAGAATAAAAAATTACCAAATTCATCCTTTTTAAAAAATTAATTACTGAAGTACCTCTATCTGCTAATTTCTCAAAACAAAAAACCAATTCTAAATCATTCAAAGTCGATGTTTCATATGAGTGCCTTTCTATGAGCCAGTTAGTAGTTTTTCTCCGCAGCTCTGGTGCTGAAACCACCCACTGGCTCTACAAACATGTGATTGGCTGCATCTAAAATTGTTTAGTCCAATGGTAGACCTGCTACCTCTACGGTTGGTCTAGATTTGGAGGCTCGTTGTTCACTGTTTTATTTCATCAAAGTTGATCTATTGTAATCGTAATACAGGGATAAACCAGTCCTTTATCTGCAGGCTTCAGATCATTCTGAATGCAGCAGCCAAATTTACGTCTAGGTAGGGCTGGGCAATATGGCCTAAAATCAATATCACGATATATTGAGAATTTCACCTCGATAATGATAAATGGATGATAACTATGGGTATGCCCCAGAAACAAAAGTTGTCCACTAGATGGGGCTGTCACATGTTTTATGTTGAGTCACATTTTTACGTGACTCACGGTGGTACAGCTTCTTAAAGGGATAAGAACGTTGCCAACCTACACGCATCTTTACAATTTTTAAATATCAAATTCATTGACATCAGAAAAATTATCTCGATAAGAGTCAGAAATTTCGATAACGATAAATTTTCGATTTATTGCCCAGCCCTACGTCTAGAGCAAAACGGAGTATATAAAGGGATATATTGAGTCACCATTTCTAGGAACTAAACGTTACCCACATCACAGCTGAGCTTTAGACGACAGGTTTCGGAGTCTTATTTTTTTAATATTTGGACATCTCGCCTTGGGTTGGATAACAGCAACAACTCTACCAAAAAGTCTTCCTCCATAAAAAACACGCCTGGAGGAGTTTTTGCCATGTGGTGAAGTTGCTAATGCTAACAATTAGCTTCTGCTAGCCAGGACTTCTGCTGCCGTTTTCTGGACGCTAAAATAATAACAGCTTTCCTCGTTGTTAGTCAAGATGGGTGAGTCCATGAATGTTAAGTGACAGTGTGACGTAGATCTGTCAGACTTTTCAAATGCTTGAGTTTCACCGTCTATTTTCTATCAGAATCAAATGCAGGAGGTAGGTGTAGGAGACTATTTTCGGGTTCAGCCTGCATGAAAAACTCAGACTGACAGATTGTAATCTTAAATAATAATTAATATTAGAGGTGTGAATCTTCACTTGTCTCCCGATTCGATTCGATTACGATTATTGGGTCAACGATTCAATTCGATTCGATATCCCGATGCATCACGATGCATCACGATTATTTCATATTGATTTGCTTTCATCGATAAATAGAAGATGTCCGATAATTGCTTTTTATTTTTTTTAATCAAAAACGTAATTGACACAACCTGCCATCCCTCAAAAGCTCTCCAATCACAACAGGTTAGGACAAAACATTTTAAACATTTAAGAAGATTTAACAAAGTAAAACAATCTGTTTCCTCGTTCAACACCACGCCTCAGGCTGAGAAAAACACGCTTTGCAAAAACTCACAAAATCTAAAAAAGTACTGAAAACCTACAGGACACATAATGTAATAATAAAATCCATAATGGGTTCATATATGAGTGTTTAATGTCTCTGAGCAGCTTTAGAGTCAAATATTTATGCCACAGTTGAAGGGTGTCAGAAATAACACCAAATGAAATGTTTGACTTAATTTCATTTGAAACCAGTGGTTCATTTCTGAAATGTTGGAGAATGAATCAAGTTCTGTTTGATGCAGAAAATAATAAAACATAAAACAAATTCTACACTTCAAATAATATTTAAGATGTGTGTTTTATTCTTCCTGATAATAACACCAGCAGAAGGCTGTGGGCTGGATTAGGATTAAATTACCCAGCTGATGGATCTCTTTCACTAACCAGCTAACTACAAACCTTTCCACTAACCTGTCCTGTGTGACCCTCACCATGTTACCCTCATGTCCATGCTGTCTCTGGAGGAGCAGATTGGAGACAAGACCTCCTGTAACTTAAAATGAACCAAAGCTTCCTCCCAGTTTCTCTTTAAGCTGAATTTAACATCAGTTTATCATCATGAAACAAAAGAATAAAGTGGAACAAAAACTTCTATCTTCTATTTCTCTCTCCTTTTAACTTCTCTGTGCCCCTAAATAAAAGAGACAGACGATCACGCTGCAGCTGCCATCATTGACCCCGCCCCCTCCCCAAGACCGGATCTCCCAGCATCACAACACTCGGTCTGACTGAGCGCTTCCAGGAGAAATAATTAAATTATGAAAATAATAACGCGTGTTTGGAGCATCGGTTTGGAGGAGCGTCCTCCGATCCTCTCTCTTGTGTGAGCAAACAGTCTCTCTCTCTCTCTGTCGCTGATCGAGCGAGCGGAGCGCGCCGCGTGACAACCCGCTCAATTAACATAATTCACGGCCCAAATCCAACAGAACCGGTCGGGCTGATTCGGTTCCGGTTTGGTCTCAGGTTACAACTCCAGCGCTCAGCCCTGCAGTACCACATTAAGGCGGAGGTAAATGTGGAGGACGCTCACTCTGACAGATTTGGATGGTGCGCTGGTGCCGCCATTAAAAAAACAAAACTACATTCCACTATAATCGATTATGGCGTACTTTTCTACGATTCAGAATCGTTTATGTCCGCATCCAGATGCATCGATTATTTGATTATTTTCCTCAGCTCTAATTAAAATATGGGGTTTCAGTCACCCACACCTTTAAACAGTCCCCTCAGAGGTGAATTGATGATTTTACTTGAATTGTCAAATGGTTTTATTTGGCTTATCTTGTTTTATCATGGTTTTATTTAGTTGCTTTTAACTCGACACTGTTTAAATATTTATTTATTAAATTGCTGGTTTAGTTCTATGATTGTACGAAACAGTGTGCAGCACTTGTGTCTTCCTCTGATTCTTGAAAGCACCATAGAATTAAAATGATGATGGAAAAAAAAAAACTACAGTTTCACATGTTAACTCCCGTAACTTCACATGTTGGTAATATGACTTGAGTCACTTTGCTCCTTTATCCCGTACAACATTTCCTCTGAATTTTATCTGACTGAGCTGGTGCAGTGGGCATATGAATATTTTAGGAAGCATAAAATTTGTATGTAACAAAAAGTTTTCTTAAAGATGACTTCAAATTCCAAAGTTTTGATTTAAAGGAAGGGGAAAAAAATACGTTATGCATCTGAAAAAAACATGAACTGTGGGAAGTTCTCTTTGGATTATTAAAGGGGACAAAGAATCTAAACCAACATTTTCTTGTTGTTTGTGAATAAGGACAGCTTGGGTGGTCAAAAGTAGCAAGGCAAAAAGTGAAAGCCGTGTGTGACCTACTTTTTATGTAAATTAGAAAGTTTAAAAATGCCAGAGAAAAACTTATTTTCTGAGAAACCTGTCATGAAAACGTCACAATGTGGAGCCCTTCCTCCTCCAATCTGCAATCTCCAGTCTCTGAGGCATAGATATGTATAGAAACACTAGATGCCTCGTCCCTGCTGTTCTCCAATGGGATGCGACGTAGGAACGTGGCGTGCAGTAGTCCAGCCGACTAGAAATAAAAGCATGAATGATTTTCTCTAAGTCTGGTCTGGACTTGAGACCTCTGACTCTAGCTATTTGATGAAAGTGATAAAATGCTGATTTAGTTATAGCCTTAATATGTCCAGAGAAGCTCAGGTCTGAGTCAATAAATTGCATTCTTTGTCCCCTTTAAATGTTTTACGCAGCCCACCAAACTAAAGTTGCCAAGCTTGTGAACCACAGTTTCCAGGTGTGGTCTAAAAAAGATAAGGCTTAATTTAAGGTAAACTTTGTATCTTCCATCGACATATATACTGGACAATTCATTTCCATAGGCTCCAATAACACGTTTTTGAGGCCAAATGGGAGGTGGCCACCACCACCATTTTGACCGTGTCACAGGTTCCGTCAAGCCCAGACAATTCCACAAAAGGGAAGAGAGGTGGAGCTGAGGGTGGGGCTGTAAGGCTGGGATAAACTGACGACACCCGGTCAAAATAGCTACAAGCTAACCTGAAGCTAACCCAAAGCTAATGCGGAGGTGGGAGCTAAGCTAACGGAGGTAGCAACCTAGCTACAACCGGAGTTAACTGTGCACAACACCAGAGCTTCTGAGTCAGAGATACGCCGGGCTGACCGCTGGGTAAAACCGGGTGGAACACAGAGGTCTCCAAGAGCTCCACAAGCCGGCAGCCTCGCAGCAGACAAGCGCTGCTGCGATCTGAGATGCGCAGAGCTGCCGCTGGGGAGAACCGGGTGGAAACGTTTCCATCCCAGAGCTCCACAAGCCGGCAGCCCGCGCAGCAGACAGAAGCCACCATCAGACAGAGATGCGCCGAGCTGTGGGGAGGGGAGAAATGGGTGGAAAACATCCGTCTCCCGAGAGCTCCACAAGCCGATAGTCGGAACCCAGCTCCACCAACATGTTATATTTCAACCCATTTTCTAAAGTGCAGCATTATGTTAAATGCACTGGGTTTTACCCTATTACATTTAAATTTCATGGTTAAACAGTACATGTCAAAATCTAAGCTCAGCTCGGCAGTGACCTAAAATACATAAGTATAATTTTACTTACCGAAAAAAATGAAGTGGAGACTCCTTGGACGCTCTAATAGTGCAATTAATGCCACAGCAAGTCATTTTGTCCAACAATTGCACAAATAATATCCAAAAAAGAATGCACAAACACAGACTCAAAATGCCTGAGCAGTTTCCAGGCCAGACCGAGGCTCTACTGAGGCCTTTCCACAGAGCTAGCCCTGTGGTCACGTGGGTCTGAGGTGGTGGTCACGTGGGTCTGATGCTCATTAATTATACAGAATTTTAGGCTTTTAATACACTTAAACAGAAGAGTGAGAAAAAAATTCACCCCCCTCAGAGTTGTCATGAGTGTAAACTAGATCATTTAAACCAAAAACATGTTTTGGTACCAGGCTGTAAACATGTTTATTTCTGCTGTGAAATTGGTATTTTTAACATGGGAGTCAATGAGGATTTGCTCGCTTCTGACACCAACCCCCAGTGGATGAGGGTGGAACTGCAATTTTTGGTACTTCCGGGTTGGCCTCAATTTTTGAGCCGCATTGTGGCGGCTTGGTATCTTATGGCACTTTCACATCTGGGCAATCTGTTTGATTTCCATATTCAGCTGACCATTTTTGTGGACCTGTTCTCCGGTGGTTAGCTTGGTGCTCAGCCAACCAAGCACACCCTGTAGACTGATTGGCCGGCTGAAGTTCACGCATACCTACTAGATGGAGTCTCTGATTGGTGGGTAGAGCCAGCCAGCAGTGGCATCATTCTGGATGCATTGGAGTAAACATCTTAGGCTGCTGTGGCAGTGCAAGGACCGACTGCTGTGCAGAACCGCTGCTCACTGAGAAAGTAGGAAGCTGTGCGCTTCATGTCAAGAGTCTCCAAAAGCAACACTGCTCCTGGCGGTTTTTTTTGTTTTGTTTTTTTACTAACTTAAGGAGGACAACACAGACTTATTTTACCATGCCCATGTGGTCGGAGACATCTGCGTTCCTGAGAGGGCTGTGTGAACCACAGACATCATGGTGTGAACAAAAACCTTTCCGCACGGAGGCAGTTTGACCCAACCAAGACTGGACTGGGTTTGGCCAGATTTGAAAATTCATTAGTTTTTAAACTTTTCACAACAGGTTTCAATCTATTGACAGTTTGCCTAGAAAGTAACATTTTGTAATAATTAATGAGATGATCGAATTTGGTGTAGCGTGGACACTCCTCCCTCTTTTTCCAACCTTAAAGTAAAATTTGATTGCTCAGCTTTTTTTTTACACGGACTCAATTTATAACATCCCTCAGAACATGTTCTCATATTAAAGTGCAGCATAAAGGTCAAGTCTTATGCTGCTTATGGTCTCCAGTGAAAGGTTTTGTGGCAAGTGTGTGAAAATATTGGGACCTCAAGCCTTTGAATTTAATTTAATCTATTTTTACATTAAATCCCATATTGTTTTTCAGAAGATCAAAGTGAAAAAACAATCTGTGGCTGTAAACCCCGAGGTTGTCAACAAACACACTCTCTCCAACTTATGCAAATCTCACAACAGTTAACGGTTTAGCAACATTAATATCTAACAGATCTGCTGTTCCACACGTGTGTAGAAGAATCGTCCGTGTCTTTATTCCTATTGTTGTTTGTGTGTGTTTATGTGTCGATTTCTCCCACCGACAGTTTGTTTTATAGAATAAAACCAGAGTTTAACCTCCCGTCCTCATCTCTGCTGCTGCTGATTATGTCATTTTATTTCTCAGCTTGTCACCAACACCCAAAGGAAGATCGTGTTTTCATGTGCTTTATACTGCTTTTCCCAGTCTCATTGATCATTTCTAATTGTGTTGATGTGTGCACGTGTGTATGCTAACTACCCTGCTTCCCTTCTGTCTGCAGGAAACCAGAGGATCTGTCCAGGGAGGTGATTCAGATTCAGCAGAGAGAAATTACTCTGAAAGAGCAGAACTACGCACTCGGCAGCCGGTAAAACACACACACACACACACACACACACACACACACACACACACACACACACACACACACACACACACACACACACACACACACACACACACACACACACACACAGTCTGACTCATACACAAAATCCTCCATTCTCTTTCTCTCCCTCATGTATCTATTAGAGCGTATCTCTTAGAAGTCCTTAATTGTCACAAAGTTAATTAAACTGGTCCTGACTCTGATAGCACTCCTGACAGTAGACGTGTGTGTGTGTGAGTGTGTGTGTGTGTGTGAGTGTGTGTGTGTGTGAGTGTGTGTGTGTGTGTGAGACAGGGATTTCACTAATTAAACTCGTCCTGTTTAGACAGAGGTGGGGTCTGCAGGGAGGACCGCGTGCACGCTCTGGCTTATTCCTGCTGCAGCCAAGTCCAGCAAAGAAACCTTTAGGGGATTTCTCTTCTGCTGACTGGATAGGGCTCATTAAGAATTTTTAGAAACATCAAAATGTGAAGAGATGAAGGCGGGAGGGGGCACTGAAGGGACCGCTCGGTGTAATTACTGCCCTTCGGTGTAATTATTGTCCTATTGATCAGACGTGACGCAGAGCTTGACTGTAAATCATTTTTGGCCCTTTGTCTGAAAATGATTTGATGTCAGTCAGGTAAGTTGTCTGTTAGGGAGTATTATTATAAATTGACATTAAATTGCTTTTCTCAAATTCTCTGAACATACAGCCCTTATCAACCCTGCTTCATTTTTTTACTGCTTTGTCTCTTTAATGCACAATTACTTCCTGACTGTTAATTTATCTTGCTCCGACAGTGTGAGGAGTCTGGAGCGTTCACAGTCGACGCTCCTGGCAGAAATGACCCAGCAGAGCAGCAAAATTATGGAGGAACAGAATAAAAGGGAAGCACAGGAGTCCCTTGTCCGGCGACTGCAGAGACGAGTGCTGTTGTTAACCAAGGTATTGTGCAATAAAAATAAAAAAACTGAAATATCAGCAAATTAGCAGGTTGTTTTAAAAACCGTTAACGTGTGAGGGACTTTTACCCATCAATTCTCATTGGTCAGTAGCCATCATGTGACATATGTATTTTTTCTCACTGTTTCTCTCCCCGCTGTTCTTCACGAGACCTCCCAGTGGTATTGATTTCTCAGTGTGTGTTATTTCCCAGGTCATCTGGACACAGTGTTGGTGCACAAATCATACAAGCAGCTGTAAACACATCATTATCAACACACTGGATCAAATGTGTCTGGGTCAAAGAGTGTTTTAACTGAATCTGCTTTTAAACTTTACCAAGTCTTTGATTGGTGTGAAAAACTGAGTTCTTGTTTAAGTGTAGTAACAAAAAAAAAAAAAACATCTGTTGATCTGTTGCAGTTGACTACAAAATTGTAAATCATTTAATAAGTTTATTTTTGAAGAAAATACCCCAAAATAGTGTAGGCCGAGCTTTTACTCTTCAGTTGATTGCTTTTAAAATTTTGTTTATATAAATAACAATTTGCTAATTGATTAAATGAAAGGACAGTAACTAGATTTCTGTCATCAACTATTTTAACATTAGTTTACTCAGTTTCCTGCTCCTCCGCCCTACTGGTTGAAAGTGGAATTACAACTTCCATAAACAACCCTGCAGCAGCCTGCTGTAGCTAGGGCTAACACCGAGCTAACACTAACATGAGCCAACTAATACTAAAACAAACGAAAAAGTAAAAAGAGCAAGAAAGCCAGGTCACCCTCCGTCTGCGATTTTGTGGCCTCCTTTAGCTCCCTCAAACTAGTGTGGGCCGTAGCAATGCTCCCGCCAGTTTTTAGCTTTTTGCTTCAAGACATTATTCTCTTACTTTTACTTCCAGTCTTCGCCATGATGCAAACAGAAAAAGCAAACTTGTTTTTCTTCTTCTTGTGCTTTTTATTGATGACTGATAACTGTTAGCATAAAAGCTAACAGCTTTAAAGCAGGTAAAGAGTGCCCCGTAAGAGCATCCAGCCACTACACAACACTGTTAATTGCAATATCTGGCCAGTAGAGGGCTGCAGAGTGGTGTCATATATGGAACTGGTCAAGTTTCAACTCAGCAATCACTGAGATCAATGTTAAAGCTCTACTGTAATATTTTAAAGCAAATATTCTAAATATTCTATTTGGTGTAACTTGAATTAATAATAAAACAGTTTTAGTGTTTTATCATAGCCTACGTTTATAAGTATAGTATGGTATAATTTAGTATAGTTGTGTGGGTGTACCTCTGGCCTTCACAGTAAAGTGTGGTCAATGGAGTTTTGATCTGAGATATATTTCTGTGAATTGTTTGTTGGGAGAGAGAGTTAAGATCCTTCCGGTTGACACATTAACAACTAGCCCAAAATGCAGCACCTAACCAAAGTGAATTTCTACCTATTTAATAACAGCTTCAGTCTCCTAAACTTCACAGCAAGTTGTGCAAAAGTAAATTTACAAACCTGCCATATTTTTTTGTTATGCAATTATTCTGGCAGAAAAATTAAGAAATTCACATCAAACGACTCCTGGGTGCACCAGAGGTGCTACGTCTGGCTGCAGCTGGTGATATTTACACTTGTTAATAATCGTAAAGTTACATGTAAATAATTATAATGTGGAATTGTTAGAATAATAACGCCAGGTATAGCACACAGAAATGTACTTCAGAACAGACATAAACCCCCCCTAACAGGCAGACACTGGAAAACCTCTAGTAAGTCTTTCACTGACTTTTTAGTGTAGGTGTATTATTATGATTAGAATATTTTTCTTTTGCAGTAAGTGGCAGAATTTAGCTAATTGTGCAGAGTTCACCCTCACCTGAAACACATCCGGTTCTTAAGCACTCTGATCTAGGTTTACTGAGCCGTTTTGGGGTTTCTGAGTAGAGAAAATGTTGAGTTTCAAACATACTTGGTCCATAGGTTTCTTCATTGTTGGCAGTAAAATGATTTGCTCTGTTGAGACACACGGCCAAGTCTCATGTGGGACAACTCACTGACCCATTAGAGACATAAGCTCATTCTGATGCTTTAGATAAAATTGTTGGAATAAAAAGCCTTTTTATAAAAGAGCAGCAGTGAAATAATGGTGATGATCATTTTATCACTCCTTCCTTCTGTTCACTGTTTGTTTTTAAATGAAAGATTAAATTTTTTACTATCGGAGAGAAGCTGAAAGATTTTTGATTAAGATTGAGTAAATTTGTTTTCACCTTAATAGACGGTAAACAGCCAAAGGGCCTCCTGGTTTGGATGTGGAGCATTCACTGACCTCCAAATGTGTTTGTTTCCTCCAGTATTTACTTCTGTTATTACTGATGTCAAGTTTGTCGTTTCACATGTCCTCGTGTGACGTTATTGCGCTGTTCTGAAAAGAAAATCTCAGCAATTAGAGTTTTCTGCAGTAGCTTTAATGTGTCACAGTTATTACTCTACTTGAGGCTGATTTTTTATCTACTTCCCCAAATGATCCCGTTAATGACTGCGCCTTCATTGACCCTCCAAAACCAAGAATGCTCCTGAGAAGCCCGCCTTCTCGTAAAATGTTTATTAGGAGCTTGACTGCCACTAAACACCACCTGTAGCTCTTTATCACACTGAGTGGATTGAAACAATGCTTTGATTTATAAATAGACATTTTCCTGTATTTAAACAGATCTAATTGTTCTCAGGGGACATGACAGCAAGTACAGATTTACGAATGAAACACATTCGTGATTCATTCTTTGTATAAACAGGAATATTTTTATCAGCATGTTTTAGTTGTGTTCTGCAGCAAAGGCTAAGTTCTAGTGTCACGAATACTAAAGCCGGTGTTCCGACTGTCCGTGCTCCCCGTCGAAAAGTGCTACTTTGGGGAAATGCACATGCGCAGGCCGAACACAGGCTGTTTACAATTCGAGACACGCTACCTGTGGAAGGTTAGGTTTAATCTCGTCACTTATCTAGTTACTTTCAACTCATTGAAGGTCACAGTAAGTATTTCTTTAAGTTGTTTTATGAAATTACTGCTTGCTGTATGTTTACCTGACAGTTAGCTTGTAAATGGCTTCTAAAATATCGTTATTATACTGTAAATAAGAAATTTCTCCCATTGTTTACAGTCATTTTGAAGGAGTCCTAAATTAATATCCAAAAGTTTTATATTATACATATAATAAATTTATCATAGTTGTATAATAATCTCCAAAATTATACATTCAAACAAATAACTAAGTATTCGGGGAAAAGCATATTTGTTCTATGTGGATTAATTTGTCTAATAAAGGATTAAGTAGAGAAATAGAACGGTAAGAGCTAACATCTTACAAATCTCAATTTTTATGAATCACTTTCTCGACATGGGTGAAAGTAGTTGGTAAATCGTCATTGTTCTGAGAATATTCAAATGTTTTTAGTAACTAAGGGGTTAATTTTTACAAAATGACTAAACTGCTTCTTACACTATCCACTTTTTTTTCATAAAATAAATTAACAGTAGCTACTGATATTCAGTAAACCTGGACATACTGAATCAGCTGTTGAAATGCGCATTGGTAGGAAAATTCGACGAGGAGGCACGGATAGTCAGAACACTGGTCCTATGACTGTGACAATGGCTTTTTAAATTGTCCAATAAAATATAACACTCAGGGTGGTTAAAGTGTCAGCATCCAGCAGTTTAGCTGCACAGAGTATTGAACTTTTCTCTTCTCATCAAACATCTTTGTGGAAAAATCCAATTGAAACTTTATTGCCAACAATTTGTAATTCTGAATACAGACTAAATATTCCCATTTAACTCAAGTGAATCATTGACAACAACTTTGGGTGGATAATTTATTCTAGTGTAGGGTGACGAGAGACCCATCGTATATTTTCTTCCCTTTTTTAATTTAATTTTTGTACTGTTTCGGGTCCTTCTGTTGGATTTATCAGAACGTCGTCTCTTCGCTGGAGCGGTTCGCAGCCGAGTGTGAAGCAGCTGGGATGAGAATCAACTCCTCTAAATCCAAGACCATGGTCTTCAATTAGAAAAAAAGGAATGCCTTCTCCAGGTTGGGGATGAGGTCCTGCCCCAAGTGGTGTAGTTGAAGTATCTTGGGGTCTTTTTCACCAGTGAGGGAACTAAGGATCAATAGGGCAGATTGTTGCTGCTTCTGCAGTGGCACTGGTGTTGTACTGGTCTGTCATGGTGAAGAGCTGAGCTGGAAGGCGAAGCGCTCTATACCATTCAATATACATTCCTACCCTCACCTATGGTCACCAGCTTTGGGTAGTGACCAAAAGAACAAGATCAGGGTGTCAGAGATTTTAGAGATAGGGTGAGAAGCTTGGCCTCAACATCAAGAGGAGCTATTTGAGGTGACTCGGGCATTTGGTCAGGATGCCTCCTGGACGCCTTCTTGGTGAGATTTTCTGGGCGCATCCAACTGAGAGGAGACCACTTGGGTGCGCCTAGAAATCCTGTTCATAAAAGTTATAAACACAATCAGTGATAAAGGGCAGTCTTGGCGGAGTCCAACTCTCACCGGAAATGAGCTTGACTTACTGCCACCAGTAATGCGGACCAGGCTCTGACACCGGTTAAACAGGGACCTAACAGCCTGTATCAAAGGGCCCCCTGAGGGACACGGTCGAACACCTTCTCCAAATCCACAAAACACATTTAGATGTGTTTGGCGAACTCCCAAGTACCCTCCAGGATCTCCTCAAGGGTATAGAGCTGGTCCAGTGTTCCATGGCCAGGATGAAAACCACATTGTTTCTTCTGAGTCTGAGGTTCGACAATCCCACAACCCCTCCTCTCCAGAATCCCTGAATAGACAGGGAGGCTCAGGAGTGTGATCCCTATGTAGTTGGAACACACTTTAAATACTACCTAAAGTCCTCTGTCTCTGCTTCCTCACTGGAAGACGGGTCGATGGGACTGAGGAGGTCTTCGAAATACCCTACCCATGATCCACAATGTCCTGAGTCGAGGTCAGCAGTACACCATCCTCACTATAAACCATATTGGTAGTGCACTGCTTTCCCCTCCTGAGACGCCGGATGGTGGACCAGAATCTCCTCAAAGCCGTATGGAAGTCTTGCTCCATGGTGCCACTGAACTCCTCCCATGCTCGGGTTTTATTTTTACAAGCACAGAGAGCAGCATCAAGTAGATGAAAGAGCTGCATGCTGCTCTGAAGCTGCGGTTTGCCGACCCCTGCCCCACACGTAGGCGGAGGAAGGCTACCTTCTCATTCACTGGGGTAAACCCCAACATACAGGCGCAGAGAAGGAGGCCAACTAGTCTGCCCACAGCTGCTCAGCGTCTCACAGTGGGAGCAACTCTAGAGTGGTAGAGTGTCCAACCCCTCTCAAGGAAACTAGTTCCAGAGCCAGAGCCATGCATTCAAGTGAGTCTGACTAGATCTAGTCGGAACCTCTCAACCTCACCAACTCAGGCTCCTTCCCCACCAGAGAGGTGACATTCCACGTGCCAAGAGCCACCGTGCTCCATGGGTGAAAGCCTGGCCACCAGGTGCTCGCCAGCATGCCCCACCTCCAGGCCTGGCTCTAGAGGGGGCCCGGTGACCTGCATCCGGGCAAGGGAACACTGTTTCCATGTATATATTTCTTCATGAGGGGTCTTTGGACTGCTCTTTGTTTGATCCTCACCTGTGTTACTAACACAGATCTTTATTTTATTATTTATTTTCTCTTTCCAAAGCTACAAAATCCAATGGACACCAGTATCTCTGAGATCATATGTAGCATGTGTGGGGAAATCCAGATTAGGAGAACCATATCTGCCTGGATTAAAAGGCCCACCTACCTCATACTTACTTACGCCAGAGTTCTACATCATACAAACACACCAGTTGTAACAAAGATGAGTCAGAAAGTGAAAATTACTCATGTTCATGTATAAAATATATAATTTTGATGATTTAACCAAAACTATAGAATGAAGACAGTTAATGAATCACTGTAAATGACTTGTTTCTTAACAGATTTAGTCAAGCATAATCGCATGATTATTTGTGATCGTGGTTTCTTGGAGACAAAGTCATTGCTGGCATCTGGTTTGCATCCTGTTTTTACTTTAAATTTCATTCAGAATGAGATGTTTTTTTATTTTTAATAGTTTAGCTTTTTTTGAAACTTAAGTTTTCATTTTTTGGTTACTAGAGCAATGACGGATGGTTACAATGACGCTGACTTCTCACTAGAAGTGTTTTCTGTTGGTGGCACCACTCTGATAGCAAAGCAGGGTTTTCCCCAGTGCGTCATAAGCCTGGTGGCCCGCCAGGCTTTGCTTGCCCACCTGCCAGGCTAAGCATCATGCCCCGCCCCCCTCCCTGACCCTACCGTGTCCGCTGACACGACAACACGAACGGCACAATGAAACTAGAGCCCTCCATCAGCTGATACTGGTGAGAAACAGCAGTGGAACGTGTGCAACCACCCCACCCCCACTCTCACGGAGGAGCACGCAACCCAATCCCCCCCCCCCCCCCCCCCCCCCATGGCTGAAGCCGCCAGGCTTAACTCATTTTCTGGGGGAAACCCTGGCAAAGTTTTCTATGTAATAATTTTCTCCTTTGTGCCTTTTCATCTAGTCTCACCTAACTGACAACAAGCATGTAAAAATAAGAGGTATATCATAATTACAACTTTTAAAAAAGACAGATTGTTTTTCTTTATTTATGAAGGTAAACAATAGCAGTGGTGGACTTTGAAACTGATTAACAACAAATCTGAGAAAGGGAAATTTAGAATGATAACAAAATTTGACGTGAGACATAACAGCACCATTATGTTGCTCTCTGTAAGGAGAAACTTGCACGTGCCATTCGGTTTTGATGAATTAAATGAAACACTTTAAATCAGAAAAATTGCTTAAATAAGAGAAAAGCGTGCATTTTTCTGAACCCTGCAAAGCCAACTGTCGCATAATGAATCTATTAAAGGATTAAATGGGATGCCGACATGGCACATGAGACGGAGCTGCAGTAATTACCTCCCGCATGTAGGCTAGTGGTGTAGAAAGTATTTTTCTAGTCTCACAGTTTGCTCAGTCTCTGATGAGAGGAGTTTATTACAGCTCCTCTCTTTTCCTAGATGTTGCTGCATAGCTGTGTTTGCAAAATAAGTTGAGCATAAAGAAGGTGTTGTGTTGACTGAGTGTTCAGATTGCGTTGCCAATAATCCCATTCCTGTTGAGTTCAGGTGAAGTTTTTGGATTCAGTTCAATTCAATTCAAATTCAAAGATACTTTATTAATCCCACAGGGAAATTAGTGTCAGTACACACAATTCTGAGATCAGACATATATACACAGACACATGACAAGAATTGGTGACTGTGGTCATTCGCAACCCAAGTCGCGCTACCTTAATAGAGATCAGAGGGGTTTACATGAGGATTGAGTCAGATGGAGGAAAAAAGGCACTTCAGAGTTACCCTCCACAGGGAGGGCAGCTTTGATATGCAAAAAACACCTCAGACAGAAATGCAACAGACATCAGACATAACACAGCATGAGTGTCCACTAGGTGGGGTGGTAGGGTTTGGGACTCTCCACACGTCAGTGCATGCAGCCGCAATAAGCAGCGCCCATCACCCCCATCTGGACAGGGGGAGGTGGTCATTGGGTTTAGAGGGCACAGTGACTCCTGGAACGATTCAGCAGCCTTCACAGCTCGCAGTCCCGCCCAGCCTGGGATAGGGAGACAGAGTTGCCATGGCGACGGCAGCATTCCACATTTCTTCTGAGTAGGGATGGGTACCTTTGACATTTGAATCGATCCGGTACTAATTACCGGTACCTACAAATCGATACCGGTACTTAACGGTACCAATTTTCGATACTTTTGAGTGTTTATTATTTTAATTCTCTTTTATAATTAAATATATATTTTTCTCAATATATAACAATATTTCATAAATATCACGATAAATAACATACAACTGTTTGTATTTTAACATTGCCCTTGTAGTTTTATAAGCTGATAATTAAACTGAAGCAAACATCTTTACTGTGAACTAAATTTACTGTGAATCTTCATTCCTTTTGCCATCTTTTTTCATTTGATTTTTCCTACTGGGAAGTTAGAATTTCCGAGGAGAAAGCGAACGCACCATTAGCTGATAACAATGGTAGCAATGGAAGCTAACATATCAAGCTAACGATATCTTAAACAGTTTATTTAGCTGCTGGAGCAGATTAAAACGATGCCTCACACTTAGATCGTCACTGGTTTCGTCTTCACCCGTCACATTTAGTAAAGTGAAGCCAAAATTTAGAGCGCGTTCATGTTGTTCTAGTCGGAAATTCTGAGTTCCGAGGAGAAAGCGAACGCACCATTAGCGAAATGGAAGCTAACATATCAAGCTAATTATATTTACGTACCGGAGCAGATTAAGATGAGGATGTCTCACTTAGATCGTTGTCGCTGGTTTCATCATCCAGTTACCCATCACATTTAGTGAAGTGGACCCAAGCTTTAGCCTGCGTTCTCTCTACCATGCTGCTCTGTTTACAACTGGTTCACAGCAAGCGACGACAAAACGCTCTTGCGCATGCGCAGCTGTCTTGGCAAGTTCTCGTTATGATGGACGGGTACCGAAACGAGGCACCGTTTGAAATGACGTGAATCGGTGCTCGGTCGGTACTCTGGAATTCGGTCGGTACCTTAAAAAGTACCGAATTCGGTACCCATCCCTACTTCTGAGGGGGAGTATTTGTTTCAGCCTCACAGGCTCAAGGGCACCAGATTCAGAGAAGAATTTGTTTTGGGGCCAGACAGTGATAATTTCTTCTCTGTCTTAAAGTTCCGTTGGTCCTCAACATCTCAAAATCCAATAATGGCGTAAGTTAATCTATCCCAATCCGTGCTGATTCGTCCACTCGCTCCTTAATTGCATCCATCTTTTTTGCCAGAGCCTGAATCTCAGTCAAAGTTCCAAGCCTACGACTCTTTCGACAATTATGAGTCTGTGCATTCACAGCGTGGTGTAATCATCCCCGAGCTCCAGGAAAGAGCCAATATTCCTTTACAGCTCGTTAATTTTCCGGTAAGCCAGGTAGCCTCCCAGGCCAAAAAGTAGGAAACCTGACACCAACACCACAAATATCCATACGTCTTCAGAATCCTCTACAGACAGTTGAGATAAGCAGATCAGGTTCCACTGTTTCCAGGAGTCCATGATATGCCCAACTGGATCTGTCCCAGAGGGGCATTCGGGAGCCCCTTCTCCCGTTATCATCGTTGAGAAAATGTTGTCAATCGGGTTGAGAGGCCAGCTGACCAGGTCTATTTTTAATAATTTCCAGTTTCCAGAAAAAATGCAGAAGCGTCGTACACCCAAAGACAGACAAAGAGCCCTGGGGATAAGATAGGGAGGAGAGGAGGAAAAAAGCATCTGTACTCTACAAGAGCCGAAAGAAGAAGCATGCTTATTGACAGTTGAGAGAGCTGAGCTTTAAATTGGACTTTCTCCAATTTGTCCCGCACAGATGTTTGTTCAGAAAGGATTTTAAAAATGCTTTATGATTTAATTATGCCATATTTCACTTGTTTTACAGGAGCGAAATGGGATGAGGGCCATACTGGAGTCCTATGACAGTGAGCTTGCTCCCTCTGAATACTCTCCTCAACTCGCAAATCGACTCAAAGAGGCGGAGGAGGTTCTGCAAAGGACACAGAACCACAACATGGATATGGAGGTGTGTATGGTTTTATTGGCTAAGCTTTAGTTGACTTTAACACACACTAGTTATCTATGTGTGAGCTGGTTATTAAATAATCCTCTTCCTCTGTTTCCCTTGTATTTGGTCTTTTTCAAGCTTTCCTCTGATGTATCTGTTATATTTTAAATTTTTGCTTAAATTCAGGCCCAGCTAACTAAAACACAGGAGGAAATGGGGGTGCTCAAGCTACAGCTACAAACAGTAAGTAAGAGGAATGTATGCAGGTTATTATAGGTCCTATACCGTATTTTCTGGAGTATAAGTTGCACCAGCCATAAAATGTATAATGAAGAAGAAAAAAAACATATATAAGTCGCATTTTGGGGGGAAATTTATTTATTTTTTTTTACAAACTCTGAGACCAAGCATTTCACATTGCAAGACAAGTACCGGTAACAATAACAGAATAAACAACCAGGGCGCAGCAGCGTGCCACGGTCTCCAGCAGAGGATGGTGGTGTTTCAAACACTCCCAGCGGGTGGGGAGAACGCCCGCAGCACCCCGCCACAGACTGCAGCAGGTGTTGGCAGTGTTTGAAACCCTTCCAGTGGGGCAGAGGAGCTGAAACCTGGACCGGAGCTGGCCCACAGCACCACGCAACGGCCTCCAGCAGGTGATGGCGGGGCAGGGGAGCTCATTCCTGGTCCGGAGCCGGCCTGCAGCAGAGCGGCATACATAATTTGGTATATAAGTCACAGGACCAGCCAGACTACGAAAAAAAAAATGTGACTTATAGTTTGGAAAATACAGTAATAGACTCAAAAAAGAAATTTGCCCTATTTGTGGTCATTTCCAGTTCAGTCTCATGCTTCATGTAGACATAATTCAAGTTCACAGCCTTTGAGAGTTAACAAGAGTTAAATTTTATTTGTTTTGTCGAGCTGGACTTGTTTGAGCTTTATTCTCCCACTCACCTTCATCAGCTTGTCTGGGCCTGGATCACAGGGGCAGCAGCCCTAGCAGGAAAGCCCAGATTGTCCCTTCAGAATGTTGCTTTAACATTTTTCACAGTTTATATTTTAAGGGAAAAAATTGTTTTCAGTGTGTGCAATAAATCTCTAAGCTATGTGTTAAAAATGAAAAATGACTTTAAATAAAACAGAATTTAAGATATTGGAGGAAAATCAGTGTTTATATTTATCAGTATTTTAGTCTGTTGGTTTTTTAATTTGAAAATAGTTGTTAATGACAGCCCAAATATAAATTATTTCTAACTTTTATATTTTATTTTACGCAAGACTATTTTAAGTTTAAGCCAAACCAAAAGCTCCCTAGTGGCAGGGTGCTAAATCTTTTTTAATCCTTCTTGTAAATAAATGAGACATTTTCCTGATTTAAAAGAAGTAACTTGAATAGAATTTCTCTAATTTATGTTTAGTTATATTTAGTTACTTGTTCCCTAAAAAAGCACCTCGGCCATTTGACACTTTCAGTCCCTTACCCTGACTGTGTTGTAATGCGAGTTGAAACATGAACTGTATTTATATGTTTTTTCATCCACTTGAGTTGGGAATTACTGAAACACATTTACAGTAAAATGTGCTTTCAAAATTACGCTGAAACTAAGCTAGCAGGTAAGATGTTTCATTCTCTGTAACTGTTTGGGTCTTTACTCGTCTTAGTAAAATTTTTTGGCTCCTTGTTGCTAAGGTAACATCAACACAGCCATGGCAATGAGGACTGAGGCGTGAAATCCACCTGTGTGGTATAGCAGTAATTACTTATTCGTCTTGGGAGGACTTGAAGAGAAGACCTACTGAAAGACAGACAGTCGCTCTCAAGAAAGGGAAAATTTGTTCACAAATGTAAATGAGAGTTAATTGCAGAGAAGAGAGCTGGATCGGAGAAAGTGTTGTGGAAAATCAAATGAATGTTATAAAAAAAAAGGTCAGAGGGACTAATTCTTTGCAGAAGTTGTGCTTAATCTGTGTTGATGTGTGTTCGTCCAAAATGTTTAGGGAGTCGGCGCACCAGGATAAGTAACTTTTTCTCTGTTCCAGGTGGAGCTGGAGCTGGAGACTGCTAAGAAGGAGCAAGTTTCTGCTGCAGACAGCTGCTCTTCAGCCACCAAAGAAGAAGTCAACATACTTAGGTAGTAAGCTCACTCTTTCTGTTTCAACAACCACTTTTTGAACTCCGAGGTCATGAAAAATTCATGCTGGATTAACCATCCCAAACCTCCACACCTGCCTGAGCGGAGCAATTTTTCTTCTGCTGCATGCATATGATTTTAAATTAGATATTTATTTATTTATTTTTTTTCCAGGCAGAAAATTGAAGATTTAGAGAAGGAGCGACAGCGTTTGGAGGAGCAGAATAACAATCTGGAGATGAGACTGGAAAGACACAACCTGCAGGTAGGCACCAAAACTTCCGTCCAACTGTTTTTTTTGTGATGGATTTAGTTGTCTGGCACAAAGGAACCAATTTAATAACCCCAAGGGTTGCAGCCTTGCCTGAGACACCACAGATTGATTCACACAGACGGAGCTCATATCTGACAGTTTCTCCAGCCCAATTGGACCCAGGTGTCATTCCAGAGGCATCCGGCGGAATATGTTTAGAACCCGTGGCTGATTTTGGGTCCATTCTTTATTAGATGAAGGGATTATGGTGGACTGAATGCCAGGCTGGGAGGAATACATTTAGGCCTTTTTGTTCTCAAATGAGAATAAAAGTTTGTAAAAGTCAATGAAAAAAAAAAAAGGATAGATCTGGCCCGCAGCACACACAGATACACACACATTCGACTGATCTTCTATTCAGAGTGCTTTAATCTAACGGCAAATAGTTCATCTCTGTCAGCTCATCTTTTTAGAGTTTTATAGTGTATGTGTGCGTGTGTGTGTGTGTTTGAGTCCATGTTGGGTCTCAGTCAGGTTCTGTAACTCCTGACTCACACTGTGCCAAACTAAGCTTACCAAGGCACTTTAATGAAATGTGTGTGGGGAAGCGTGTTGTTTCCATTTAGCTGTGGAGAAAATGAAATCCACGTCTTTTCAAGCATGACCACTACCTTTAAGGCAGTGGTCAACAGAGTGTGTGTAGGTGTGTGTTCCTGCACAGGTTTCAAGGTTGCACAGTCAATGGATCAGGTCTGTTCTTAGGAGCAAATTTTTATGACTCGTCCGTGGTCTAATGCACACCAAGAGACCTCCACATTAGGGAAGAGCGACTGAATGGAGAAGCGTTTGAAGAGAGAAATCAATGGCTGAACGAGTCTGCATGAATGACATTCAGAACGGAGTGCCTCAAGAACCCGACAATGGATATTTTCATTACATCAACCTGCACAGCAGATTATTGCAGCCTAACCCATAATTTATCCCTGGTCTTCATATTTTTTATCACACTGTGAACAATTCAGAGTATATTGTCATAAAATTGCACAGCAATATATCAAGAATACAGGGCCGTGAAGCTTTATTAGCTATTTAAAATCAAGGTGGAAACAAAAAGAATAGAGACAATCATTTAGCTGCAAGGTAGTATTTTATGTAGTTTTACCAATAATCTACCCCCCCCCCTTTTTTTTTGTTAGAAATTTTTTATAAAAAAGCCACAGCAAGAGCAACATTCATAACAGATAACAACAAACTATCAAAGCTTACTTGATGCAATTTAACAAGTGCATAACATGCAGAGACTAATAATAGATGCTACTGGGGACAGCAGCTAAAGCTACAAAGTTGTTTATTTGAATTTACAGGCGTATCCTTACTGATTATTAAAGTTCCTCGTAGCATCCAGAGGTATCCTGATGCTAGGAGGAGTCAGCCCAGTCGGGACAAATGATAACTTTGTAAAAATTTGTTCCCAGGAATTTATTTTGTTCCCTGGACACTGGTGAGTAAAGTAACAATGGCTTCAGTTAGCACGGACAAATTGTTGGTCCCTGTTTCACCTTCCTGTATTTTATCACTTAAATCACTGTTTTTGTAATTGATCAGTTCAACCTTTAATGCATAACATCTCATCTAAATTTCAAAACACAACTGTTAGATAATCCAATGGATTTCTGTCATTTAAGCATCAACAAATCAGAGCCGTCTCTCTCTGGACAAAAAAATGTAGCTTAGTCATTAGGATTCATTTTACATTTCAACTCTAGCTAAGATGTGTTTAGCATAAAACTCAGACACTTTATTGTAACATCTTATAATAAAGTTGTTCCTCTTAGGCAGCAACTCTGCAGACATTTAGTGTGAAGTAAAAAACAAATCTGACTCAGAGCTATCTCAGAGCTTTAGAATTTCCCCAGCTACCTCTGTCCCCAGGAGCCTTAGTAGTTTTAACAAAAATGTCTTTTGTGTAACTGTAATTCACTCATAAGTTTATTTAATGACTTTACACTCAAAAGTTTTCTGTTTTTCTTTAAGCCGCATTTTCCCCTACATGGCTGCTGTCTGTTGCTGAGTGTGATTCACTTCTTCAGAGGAATGCGCTCAAAAATGTAAAAACAGCTAAGTTTCATTGTCTTTTCTGAAAATAGGTTTCCCTTGTGTAGTTTTTAGGTTGCGGTATTTGACATTTTAGGTAACATTTATGCAAGATTTAGTTTTTGTTCTTCTAAACAAAAAAGTTACACAAAAATCACCGCTCAGGGTTGTCATGATTGTAAACATGACCTAATAATCCTGAAATATTTTTTGAACCAGGCTGTAAACCTGTTTCTGCTGTGACGTTGGCGTTTTAAACATGGGGGTCAGCTTCGTTTTGGAGCCAGCCCCTAGTGGATGAGGAGGGAGCTTCAATTTTTATCACTTCTGTGTTGGCTTCACTTTTGGCAGGCGGAATTTCCTCCTTGGAAGAGATGCTGCTGCACTTCTGCAACAATAACTTTGTTGCAGAAGGTCTGGGTGGGTGCCTGGGGGCTCGGGGTGTGGGGGTGGTCGGCCCCGTGTGGGGATCTGGGCGGGGCCTTGGGGGCTGGGTCCTGACTAGAGGTGTGAATCTTCACTTGTCTTTCGATTCGATTACGATTATTGGGTCAACGATTCAATTTGATTCAATATCCCAATGCGCCACGATTATTTCATATTGATTTGTTTTCATCGATAAATAGAAGATGTCAGCTTTTTATTTTTATTTTTTTAACAAGAACATAATTGACACAAACTACTACCCCTCAAAAGCTCTCAATTTACAACAGGTCAGGACAAAACATTTTAAACATTTAAGAAAATTTAACAAAGTAAAACAATCTGTTTCCTCGTTCAACAGCCACACCTCAGGCTGAGAAAAACACGCTTTGCAAAAACTCACAAAATCTGAAAAAGTACTGAAAACCTATAGGACACGTAATGTAATAATAAAATACATAATGGGTTCATATATGAGTGTTTAAAGGGACTTGACGGAGTTTTGAATTTTTATGCTCGCAATTGCCCCCTCAGGCCAAAAGCGTATCGGCAGCTTCAATAGTAGGCTCGTGCACGAGGCACGCATGCTGTACGTGCACACTCCTTAACGAAAATAACAGCTGAGACAATCCCGTGTGGCCCGGAGGACAGAGGACAGGAGAACGCGCAGCTAATTAATTAAATAATTTGGTTCTGTACCTTTCTCTTCAGCACAGCCGACAAAGGTTTATGATGGGTCAGTCCTCCTGCATGCTCAGATCATTCCCTTCCCTTGCTTGAAAAATTGTTCCAAAATGAAAGTTGAACCCACATCTTTTTTATCTGTGAATTCAATGCCGTTCGGCGAGTCTCAAATAAAAATGTGGGCATCTTACTGTAAAAAAAATATACCATTAGTGTAAAAAATTAACTAACTAAACTACTACCGGGTCTTCTGCATGAGAGTCCGCCGTTTTTCTAGGTGAGCTAAACGACCAGTGACGACATTTGTATCTGTAACATTTATATCCTTGATGAAAGCTGAAACAACGTTCAAAGAACGGTTCGGAGCGAAAATGGCTATTTTGTTGCTAATTTGCAGGAAATATCTACAAGAAAGTAGCTAAGGGTCCTCAGAAATGCAGCTAGGTTCATCACTTGGCATTAGGAACAGTGACAAAGTCGCTGAGTTGGCACTGCCTCACTCTCTGCTGCTAAAGCTACTGATAGCAAATGCTACGGGCGATGCCTGAGCGTGAATGCGCATGAAGCAGCCTGCTCGACCCGAGCAGCTCTCTTTTTCTGTGATTTTTCAGAAAAACTGGCAATCACAGTAAAAATGCCAGGGCTCATTCTACAGGACCAGGGCATTGCAGGAGAATGTATGAAGAAGAAATTTATTATTTCTATACATGTCTTGGCTGTCAAACTTCCATAATGCCCCTTTAATGTCTCAGAGCAGCTTTAGAGTCAAATATTTATGCCACAGTTCAAGGGTGTCAGAAATTGCTCAGCGTTGGGCGGGGGTGGGGGGGTGGGGGGGCTGCTCATCAGCACCCCAGCAGAAAGGATCGAACTCTGGGAACCGATGATGGTTGTACCCTTTGTGCAACAGTACCGGGCCCTGAGTGAATAGGGTGTGTATGGAGAGCATGAATGGGTGTCTGGCGTGCATTTTTGTAAGTCTTAGACTGCATGTGTATGTGTGAGCATGAGGGAGAGAGTGTGTGACTGAGTTTGTGTATGACTGTATATAAAGCCCCATAGTCAGGTGGGGCCTTTGACTCCTCCCTTCTCCTGGGACTTCTTTGATGCTATACATCTTTGCCTCCCCTCCCCCTGCCACACTAGAGCCCTTTTCAGATAGACATTCTGGAATATGTGTGGACAATTCAATCCGGTTTTTAACCGGAACTGTTTTCAGACACACCACTTTTGTACCGGAACTTGTCCTTTCGGCTGCCTTCACACAGCAGGGAAAAGTTCCAGATGTCGGGGGTTGGGGGGGGGTGGGGGGGGACATAGTGCGGCGGGCGTACATGCGTCATTTACTCAAACAAAGCCATTCAGTCAAACATGGCAGACGAAGAGATAGAATTCCTCTCACTGTTCGGACTTATGTTAAGCATAATTCTGCGCACACGAAATCGCATAAGAGACCAGGATGATGAAGCTCAATGGTTAAAAGGAATCATGGAAGCGGTGTGAAGCGCTCCGTCGCGCGTCTAAACGGTACCGTAGGAGGCGAGCTGCCATGGTTCGCCGCATGCTACAGGAGCGGGCTATCTAGGTGCGCACAGCGTCCCCCGGTCCCCTCCTCCTCCCCCTCCTCCCTGTCCGGAACTCGACCTCACCAGTCTGAAGCAGCCACCTTGTCCGTAACAAGTCCGGCCCTGCTACTAGGGGCTTCGTCTGGTTAAATTACGGAAAACGTTATCCGGATGTTTGTATTCAGACACAAAGGTCTTACGGACAGAGTCCGGAACATTTCCGTTTTTCATGGCCTGTCTGAAGGGGGCTTAAGTGTGGAGTGTGGTGCCTTGGTCTGCTTGAGTGTTCGCGACTCCCGGGTCAGGGGGTTTAAGAATTTTGGCGTCTGCCTGATTAGTCCCGGTGGCTGCCTGGTGGGATCTGATTCCCTGGGCTCTGTTGGGTCCCTGGCGGGCCTGGTCGCCCCTGGGTTCCGAGTCGCTGGGTTCCGGGCTCGGCCAGCTTGGGGGTGGGAGGCTGTTGGCGGGCCTTTGGGCCTGCCGCTGATATCCCCCGGGACTCTGCCGGCTGCTGGTTGCGGCCCCCCGGAGCAGTCCTATGCGCCTCTCGAGGGGGGCAGGGGCTTTTCTGGTCGCAGTCTCCCTGGGATTCCTTCCATCTCCTACGCATCTTTAAGGGGCAGAGCTCTGGCCCCTCACACTCTATTGGACGCTCCTATAGAGAAACCTTACTTTTAGAAGCATGTATACGCACACAGGTGCTCACATGGTGCTCTCATAAGTATGGACTTGGGCAAGTTCAACACATGTCTAATGGCTGTGGTTGGCACTTAATGCACTGTGATTTATTATTGTGATTGTTCAGTAAAACAATGTTGATTTTATATTTCCTCATCAGGCTGACGCAGTGGTAGTTTGCTGTTGTCACTGTCATTTAATTATAAATAGAACCCAATTATAATGAGTAGAACTTACCCAAAATATTAGTTCAGCACTGATTTTATTTAATTAACAAATAGAATGATTGTACGTGTTGGCCAGAGTATCCTTTTACTGTTCCATGCTGTATTAGCTTTCCAATTCAAGTAGTTACAGGTACAGACACACTTACATTTTCAGCATCTCTAAAACACTCTTGAGCAACAGTGAATGCAAGTTCAGGTTAGCTTTTGTAAAACAGAAATATGCTATTTTTGTATTGCCTTTGATTGAATCAATTCTGATTTATGGTAGCATTGCATTGTGCAGCAGTAGTAAGTGGTAGGTTGCAGAATCAATCCCAGCTTATCGATCTAACCCTATCGATCCAATTTATATTATTATTTTCTAGCTTAAAACATTGGGTAAGATTTACTAATAAGTGTCAGTTAGATTTTACCCAGTTCCTTTAGTTATTTCTTAACTTTGAATATAAGGTACTATTTACAAATATATATGGGGTATAAATTACCCCAGCCGAATAAGTGCAAATTGTTACCTTAATTTTATTGGGTAGTTTCTATAGAGAGCTTTTCACAGTGTATTTCCTGTACAGTATCCTTTTTTAATTCTGTGCAATACCAGGCATCATGATGCTCATACAACATACAACAGCATGACAAGAGGGGTTGCTCAGGAGTGGAAAAAAACAAGACAATGCTTATATTTTGATGTGTTGTCACTCGGATGGATTCTTGAACCTGCTTCAAATTATAATATTTCAATAGGAGTCACTGACTGTAATGTTTGCTTTCTAAAATTCAGACGCAAACTAAGTAAGTCCATTCTCTTTTGCCTTTTGCATAAATTTAGAGTGGCCATTTGAACTTTACTTGCTGTGAGTGTAACCATGCAAATGTAATGTAATCTGCCAATTTTTCATGCGTGGCCTCTGGTTGAATGCTGACTAGAGGGTGATGTGTTGGCTGCTGTGGCTTGGAAATGACAAATACCAATCATGTTTAAAAATTTCAAGTAGCCACCTGGAAAGTCTGCAGGAAGATTGAGCAGCTTTTGATTGTGAGGGAGTTTGTGTAATAGATGAGCCATGTAATAGATGAGGCAGACATGTTTGATTAGGCCTGGTTCATGTCGACTGGTTGGCTAATTCCCCAACTAATCTTACATGAAAAAAGAGGAAGGCTCAGAGACACAGTTCACAAGCTTATGGAAATGAAGGTGGACACAGACCTTTAAGAGAGAAATTCACAATGAGACTTAAAAGTTGAACATATGTACAATAGCTAAATGCAGCTTTAATTCTCCACACAAACAAAGATTTCTTCAGGAGTTAAAAGTAAATTGCAATCTTTGATTATATTAACAGCTGATGGGAAATTTTTTTTCAACTTTATTTCATTCAAATATAGAAACAAAAGAAAACGTGCAAATATACACAATCAAGAATGAAAAGAAACAGAAAGAAGAGAAGCCTCTTATTAATCTTGCATTGCACACAGACAGGAAGTATGTGGGTATATTCTGACCTGTTTTAATGGCAACGCCTCAGGACCAGTAGCTGTACAACTGGAATGCAAAGAGTTAGGTTCAGAGAGTCTGGCCCCTGGCCATAAGCATGCATCGTTTCACAGAAAACCTTACTTTATACTGGCCAAAATGTTAAACATCTGCTAGTCGGTCTTTTTTCTGCATCACTTTACTCTTTAGATAAATGCATTGCTTGTGTTGTTTTTCTACAAATATGACGTAACATTTTTTAGTGATTCTTGCGCTTATCTAACCTCCCACACCTTCTTGACTTCTTTGCTACTACTTATTGTCAAATTTAATGACATTAGCTCAGAAAGTTAGGTGTCTGCATCTATTGTTTAGCCTTTTTTATCTCATTTATCAATGACAGGCAAATTATTGTGCTTGCAGACATTTTACTACAAAGATATATTGCAAAATTTAGAATTTATAGTCAAACATTGTGATGTTTAAAGTGAAAAAATTGAAGTCTGTGATAAAAAAAAACCCTTCAACTAAAGCTAATTAGAAGTCTACACTTTTTGTCAACGAGACAGAAAAACTTATAAACTTCAAAATATTTTGTTTTAATTTAACCGAGAAATGTTTTTAATGAGTTTTTAATATAACTGTATATTTTTTACAGTAACACCTGCAAGTAGTAGCAAGTAGTCCATAAAAGTGATCACCTTCAGCTACAAAGATGTGATTCTGGCAGATAATTATTTATTGACATTATTTCCCTGATTCGCTGACCAGTTTATTGAAGAGTGCTGGTAATCACTCACACTAGAGAAAATGAAATCTATAGGCCACTGGGACTTTTGTGCCACTTACACTGGAATTGGATGATGGAATTAGTGGACTGGTGGACAGCACAACTGGTGCAGCTATCGATTGTATGGTTGGTGTGTTTTCCATCCAGATTAAGCTTTCCAGATGTTTTCCCCCTCTTTATTACATGAATGAGAATATATCTTTAGTATTGTGAGGTTGGAATAAAGCTTCTGCCTCACCAGAGATCATGCATTCCCATCAGACTCATGCCCTGGCTTATGCATTGGCAGAAAGGTGAAAACGTGGCATTTGAAAATAAAACATTTGGTTGCCTTTTCAGCAGACAAGATGACAGTGTAGCTTACTTCTTATAAATTAAAAGTTATTCTAGACATCAGAATGGTTTCTTATTGTTCAGTCTGCTCAATGTAAGATGCACCCAAACATCCAAGCATTTAACTTTTTTCTTCTGAACAGCACACTGGATAATCTTACCATATCCACCTCACATCCCTTTGAGTTGCATTCACTTCCCGACCGTGTTCTGCCTTTCTAAAACTGAAAGGGGGTTCAGAACCAAACTCATTTAGCCTTGTGGTTTTGTGTTTTGCACATGTAGTAACTGCTCCTATAATTACCTGTCAAACGACACAAAGGTCACTCGAGTGCTTGGTTCATATTAATGACAGCCTTGACTGTCTAAAAATATTGTGCATTACTTATTCCACTTATTCCCCTGGGATATTTACTTCTTTTCTGCAGCGCTCACCATGTAGATGAACTTTTAATGCTTGAAAACAGTCGAGACTTTAGAGCAGAATCATTTATGGAAGTCACTTCTCTGCAGACGTCTGCCTTCATGCTTTCCAGGCACAACTTCAATCTTCTCTTGCTTATCTATAAACTCCATAAGGCTCAAGTCCTTCTGGCACAGATTCTGAGGCTTCCACTACTCAGGCAGGTTTTTAAAAGACAACTTATAAGTTCTCCCTGGACCTCTTTGTATATTTTGTGGTGCCCAAAGTAGACGTCTCTGTCTCTAAACACACATCAGTGGTGTGCATTTCACACCTAGGAACCAGAGGGTGATACTGTAGTTATGGTCTTCTTTTCCCTGAAACTGAATGAATAGAAGTCTTAGCTCTGATGCCCCTTTGAAACAACATAACCTATTTGCAGAAAATGTTTTTAACCTAATAACTACAAATTTCATGAAAGGATATCTATATGTATCCTGGATTTAGACAAAGCAGGGGGTCAGTTTGTAACCATTCAACACTCCCTCAGTGTACATTGGTTGACATCGGAGTCTAAGTTCAACCATGGAGTTTACAGCGATGAAGGCCCTTTTCAAACTGGGCTTTTCTGCTGCAGCTTACTAAGCATTTAGATTACACTGATTTTGGGTAAGCAGAAACGTTAGCCTCATAGTGGCCTTTTCACGCTAAGGTCAGCTCAGTCTGGGCTGGGTGGCTGTCATTCCATCATCCATTTCCTATTAGAATTATGCTTGGGTGTGAATTACTGGACCCCCCTCATTTTGATGCTTCAGTGTTCAGCTTTTTTGTGTCCTTTTTTATGCACCAGAGATGCCTTCCTGTGCGCCACTCTGTATGTCACCACCGCTCATCCACAGCACTCCTAACAACAATGTAATGGAGTTGAGTCCTCAGCATAAGGCCAGCATGGCCTTTACTGCTTCAAATTATCAATGACCAAGCCAAGGTGGTGAATGCAGATCCCATGTCATTTCACCGAGAACCTCGAAACTCTGTCACCATAACACTAAACCACTACAGCTGATTGTTTAACATCATTGCAAGGTCTTAATCCTTAAAGACCAAGTTTATGTGTTTGTTTTAATAGATTTGTGGCCATCTCTAGTATAATTGAATGCCTCATGAGTCAATCTCTATGGGGAAAAGAGCTCTGGTGATCCTGTGTCAGGAACTAGAAGTGAGCCAGAGGAGTGGGAAGCCATAGACGGCAGGTTTTTGACTATTTCCTGATATTCAGACATTTAATCTCTAATGGGCTAATGATAACACAACTCTACCACTGACTCTGCTTTGCAACGTTGATGTTTTATCTCCACTAATAACGCATGCCTGAAGGGTTCTCTCATGTTGTGGAGTTGCTAATGCTAACAGTTAACTTCTGTTAGCCAAGATCTGCTTTTGTCTCTCCTGGATGCTAAATCACCAACAGACTTCCCTGTCACTAGCTAAGATGGGTGAGTCCTTAAATGCAAATTTTTAGTGTGACGTAGAATTCGTCGGCTTTTTTTAATCCGTGTTCCCCCATCTATTTTCTACTGACGGTTAATGGAGGAAATAAGGTTAGAAGACTATTTTCACATTCAGCCTGCACGTGAAACCCAAAGTGACTGGTCATATTTCACAACTAACAAGTAACGATTTCTCAGTGAACTTGGTCTTTAAAAAAGTGGACCTTGGAAATAGCTATGTAGAATCTGTTACAGTATCTCAAAGGCTAAGTTCACCAGCACCGACCCCATCTCAGTAGTTCTATTTAATAAAAAAAATCTGTGTTAAAATAAGACATAATTATAATAATCAGGAAACTTTGAAAAACGCACATTTTTGTTGGTATTTTACATTTTATCAGGATTGTCTTTTCTGTCTCTTCCTTTGGCTTCACTTTATCAGTTAATGCGTTATAACATTGAATGTACCCTCCGCTTAAACACCCAGTGAGTCTGTCACCTGTTTCATTAATGAGTCATGTGTCTCCTGTGCTTCATGCTATGTTGGGTATGTAAGTGGATGGCCCAGTCTAATTTCTTCAGCGCTGTTAAATAAGGAGATTGTCCTCTACTCTTCCTCTAGTGAAACACTGTTGTTTTTTTATCCACTTGATCTCTCCCTGTGTTGTTCTCACCTCCTTGCTCTTGCTATCTTTCGGGACAGACTTTATGCTCTGGTATTGGGTGTGTTTTTTAATGTTTTTTCATGAATAAGACATATGTAGCCTCAGGCCTTTTACACTCACCTTGCACATCCAGCACATTGTATCAGAGCAGGTTGTGCATGTGACTGCTAATGCAGTCACGCCCACATGCATCAGCAACGGTTTGGCATACATACCCAGTCTCAGCTTTGGCGTGTGTGTGTGTGTTTTCTCTCATCATTCAACTAAATCATACATTTCATGAGCTTTCAGTTCCCTAACTTCTCTTTGTTCATTTAAATCACAGGGTACTAGTATAGTGAAAAGTAACACTACCTTGGTGTTGTTTTGTGTTTTTACCAGGGCCTTCCATTTTGCATGTTTTAAAATAATAAAATTAATTCAGAACTCAACCATTTGAAAAGGATTATGTGGTTTCTTGGCTTACTCTTATCTTAAAGCTGTTTTCTTAATGAGGTACCATCTTAGAGAACTTCTCCCTTTAGCTCAGCCCGCACATCTCCAGAGTAATGTATGAAATAAATAATTTGTTATTGTTGTGAGTGTTTTAAACAAGACTCTAGTTGTGTTTTCAGAAGTTTTTGTTTTTAGAATTTGCCTACAAGTATGTGTCACACTGTCAGACTCTCCTTCCAGCTTTTTCCTCCCTGCTCTTGCTAGCATATGCACATCTGCTCTTTTAATTCAACATATACAGATGCAGCCATTCTAAAGATTTGTGTAACAAGACGAAAATAAAAGGGCCATGAATTAAAATAACTGTGACGTTTGTGAGGTCCAGTTTAAAATGGTTTAGATATAAATACACACACTCTTTTTGGAAACCTCAATCTCACTTCCTTTTAAATTATGCAAAGCATTATTCTTAGGTGTGTGAGGCATTTCTCCCTCCATCCCTGTTGCACTCCATCAGTTCTGCAGGCACTGCACCCCCTTTTGCTTTCGTCATGTTCTTTTCTGTGTCCTTCACTGTTTCCTTTCTTCATATCTCCCTGTTCTTTGCTCCTTTCCTCGTTCTCTCTCCTGTAGTTTATTTGCAACCATTGCTTCAGGGTGTATAGAATCTAATTTAGGCAGTTACCATGAGCTTAGGCCAGTGTGTGTGTGTTTGTGTGTTTGTGTGTGTGTGTGTGTGTGTGTGTGTGTGTGTGTGTGCGTGCGTGCGTGCGTGCGTGCGTGCGTGCGTGCGTGTGTGTGTGTGTGTGTGTGTGTGTTCACATTGTCATTAATCTAAAAGACACTTCTTTTTGCTTTGATGATCATACAGAAATAAAAAGAAAGACACAAATAGAAATGGTGTCCTGCACTAAAGTAAACTAAACTGACAGTATAATAAAGTAATGTGTGCTAGAATCGGGACTTTTTTCCGTACCAATAGCAGGTGTTCATGTCCTGGTTCTTTGTACTTGTTTGAGCTCACATCCTCTCCTCTCACCTCCCAGCCGCTGTAGCAGATGGTCCGTCTTCCTGGGTCTGTTTCTGCTGAAGGTTCTTCCTTTCTTCCTGTTAAAAGGGAGTTGTTTGTCTTTTCTACAGTCACCTGCCATTTGGATGGGCTGAAAAGAAAAATACATCAAAGATTCAACAGCAAAAAAAAAAAAAAAAAAAAGAAAGAAAATAGCAATTTAGAATGACATTTTTACTGATTCTGACTGGATGAAATTGGATTTCATAAAATTTTATTTGAGTCCAAACTGCGTTTTTGTGGATAGAATTGGACCTGTTTACCTTTTAGTTGTGCCTGGAGGTTACTCTTGTGAATTAGCATTCTAGAGAAACTATTTTAAATTGAATTAAAAGCCTAATGGTTAAAAACAAAAGCTTTATGTGTATATTAACACCTTCACAGCTGTGGATAATTAAGCCAGTTAAGATGAAGAAGCTCATCTGTCACCCAGGGACTCTTGTATTGCAGCTGCAAAGCCAGCTGAGATATAAAAACAATGCAGCAAAAAATCATGTATTTAATCTTTTTGAGTCACCAAAGAGCCTAACATGGACATATTTAGTATGTGGCATTTAGCCTAGAGAAGAAAAATGCATACATACACAAAGCCATGAGCACAACATGCAAACTCTTAGCTGAATACACTGCCCAAAAGAGGTTTGAACTGGAGACCTACTCGCTGTGTCAGCACCGTTAACCACCAGGGCGTTACACAGTTTATGTAATGTTTGTTTTTGTTTGTCAGAATACTTCCTCTGTCCTCCACCAAGCTGTTAACACATTAATAATAGATCATCATTACAACTAATGGCTTCAGCCTTTGATTTATGTTTTATATTCTCCTTAATAACAGCATATTTTTACTGACCTCATAAACAAATATAAAATCTCAAATTTCTAAGTGAAATTCAACTGTTGTTCAGCTGTATAAGTTTTATAGTTGGACATTGTTAACCTTTTCATGGTGTCTTTCTACAAATAGCTTTACTTGACTTTCTCCAAGTGTTGCTTTAATCTTTAGAAATGTTTTGTGGTCATATGGGATTTATAAGATGTTGGTTTAAATCTGCAATCATTTAGCGCCTGTTCTGAGATCTGTTCTGTGCCTGGATTTTGCCGTTTTGTCCTCGGTTATTTAACTCTTCTGAAACATTTAGCATCTGTGCACTGTTTGTTGTCCTTAATGCCTCGATCTGTCAGACATCAATAATTATTAATTTCTGCAAGTATAAAGAAAGTTTAGTTATTACAGCAAGAACAGAATGTTTCGGTTCTTTGTCTGCACTCCACAACCATCAGGTAAGATTTATGCATGGCTGCTTTTTGGTGGTTTGAAATCTTGATTTTTTTTCTTCTGTCCATCCTTTGCAGATCTATGTGAAGTAATGATGACCTAAAAGTCCTCAAATAAAAACTTTGTAAACGTGAAAAATCATACTTTCCACATGGTTTTAATAACCAAAGGCACGTCTCGTGCTCTGTATGCATTATCTTTCTCTGCTGTGATATAATGGACTGCTCATTAGCACCCTGGCAGTTTAGCGTGCTTCCATTATCCTAATGCTTTCCTAATGACATGGCGTGAAAATGCTAATAAATGCCTATTTGGAATATTGACAGTGCAATTTAAAGGTTTGGTCCCACAGAGAAACATTAAAGAAAAAAAGGTGCAGTGCCCACAAAGGAAGGTTTCATAAAAATTCGATGTGGAAAATATTACATGACTGTTGTGTATTTTCATGCCAAAAAAATTGGTATCAGACACAACACATAAATAAATAGAGATAATTATGAGGGGTGAATGACATCATTAATTAGTTGGGTCTTATGATGCACACAGCACTTTATGTGGCAGCATTCAGTTAGGAGGGCAGTAAGCCAAACAAGTGCCGCGTAGCTTGTGATTCACACAATGAAATAACAGAAAATAACACATTTCCTCAGTCTTTTGGGAAAAGATGAGATAAAGAGGCAAAGGCAAAACACTAATAAAAGTAGATAAATATGCAGAAGCTGAAACCCTTTTTGCAGCAGAGATAGTATCTTACTGCTGAGTCCAAATTAAAAGACAACAAAGTGAGGGTTGTGTTAAATAATTCTGAATAGTTGGTGTTTTGCATATGCAGAAGGAAATAGGCAGGTCAGGGTAATTTGCTTTCTTCCTGATAAGTATTCAGTCAGAGGCTCCGACGTCAGCAAGTCTGTTTATGCTCTCACTACTAACATTTGCACATATGTCTTTCGTCAGCTCTTGAGTTCATTGTCAGGCCCCCACTGTGTTGGAAACACACTTATGAAGTAGCTGCTTGAATAAAAACACAAAAAGTCAATGCTGGGTTTCCATTTTTATTTGTCTATCTTCCACTTTCTCTCTCTGAGCATCTGTTAGCTTGTTTTTCCCCAGTTATTAATCCCATCCAACTCTTGTGCTGAACATGCTGACTGCCGTTAGCAAGTTATACTCTTCGCTACTTTACACACCCACAATTAAAAAGAAAAGCATATTCCTTCAGATTATTTTTGAGTTGACTTTTGCTGTACTTGTTGGCTGTATACATTTTGAAACCTAGAGTAAACCAAAGTTAGGGATGGCTCTTGTTCATTAAATGGTAAATGGCCTGTATTAGATATAGCCCCTTCTAAAGGAACCCCCCAAGGCGCTTTACAACTCAGTCTGTCATTCACTCATTCATACGCAGGTGGGGATGAGCTACAATGTAGTCACAGCTGCCCTGGGGCACACTGGTGGAGGCGAGGCTGCCGAGCACTGGCGCCACTGGTCCCTCCATTTATTAGAGTATAATAACATTATAAACTGCTGTGAAGTGTTTTAGATTAACTCCATGTTGTTTTTAAGGACTTTAGCTATCAGGTATTCCTGTAATTGGACACTCAGTTGATGAATCTCATGAATAATCTAGGAATGGGCTGGAGATGTTTGTGTTCATTTGAACTATATATCTATACCGAAATCTAAATTCACCTTCAGTAGCTTTTACACATAATCACAGCTAACGAATGTTCATTAGGAGCATCCATCTCCTCCAGCAATCACATTAATTGCAATCAAAGAGATAAAACATTACCTTCTGATGGTACCGCTCTGGACTCTGTACTTTCTTTGAGATGGTAAACCTTTCAATGCTATTCTGATGGTGGTTCAGTTTAATAAAGGGCACACTTTTAAATACTCTATTTACTTTATGTATTTCACAACGTTCCACCTGTGAAATTTTGTTTTACTTTAGTGCAGAGGTGGGGAACCCTGGTCCATCGAGGGCCACTATCCAGCATATTTTAGTTTCTGAAGTGTCTGAATCAGAAGTGTTGGAGCAAAGACATGCAGGATACTGGCCCTCGAGGATCAGGGTTCCCCACTCCTGCTTTAGTGTAACCTTGAGCTCAAGTCTCTATTCAGGATCTATTCTGGCTCTTTTAGGATAAGTAGGGGAGTTACAGAAGACCCAAGGTTTCCCTATTTCTTTATTTCTATTTTCTTATGCTCACTTTTCTTGTAAATTTCTGTTTATTCACATTATTGTGAGGCATTATTCTTCATTTTCTTCCACTTTTGACAGTGCATACACAAAGCTTTGTTTTAAATGGTAAAAATGGCCTGTTTTTGATATAGCACCTTCTAGAGTCCTGGAACCCCCACAGCTGTCCTGGGGCACACTGACCGATGTTTTAAGTCTATTATTGTGCTTTCTTAGTTGTTAGATCAAAATAGTGAATAAAAACATTGTATACTCTATCTATAAATAAACGAGTTTCATATTCAAAGGAGCAATGTATAAGAATTTTACAATGAAAAAACTGTCTATTGTCTCACTTAGGTTGCAGGGATTAACCAGTTTGATTAATTACCCTGGTGTTAAACACGGCTGTAAACCCACCGTAAAAGCTTTTCCAACATCCCCAAAAAAGATAAACAATAGTGCGGTCCGCACAGACCGAAAAAAAAGGTAAACTGGAATGTAGGGGTTGCATGACTTAATTTTTTTTAAAGTCGACAGTCAAGCAATGAAAATCGAGTCGACTTCGACTAGTCGTTGATGACGTCATACACCTGAAGCGGGGGGGGGGGGGGGGTAGTAGATTTGCTGGAGTTTTTGACAATTAAAATTGCGCCCACATGTTCTAACATCTCTTTTAACAAAATGGTAGTTTCTGCATCCTACTTCAGTCCTCTCCCCCTTCCCCCTGCGCAGCAGCAGCAAACTGATGCGCCTGCAGCCTCTCAGAGTTCCTGCTGCTCTAAACATCAAAATAATTATTTCATTTTCTGTTCCTCACTTCTGATTACCTTCAATGGTGTTTGTTTGTTGCAACCACCAGGTACAAAAACTAACTTGTTTTTATTTGACTATTTTTCTGTCCTGCCTGTTTATTATCTTCCTGCATCTCCTCTCAATCCTAAAGAAAAACTGCTACCTGGGTTCATATATATTCACCTTATGAGTTACCTTTGAACTGCAGTTCTAAAAGATCTACCGACCACAAAAACAGCGGAGTGCCGCTGCTCGCCGGCCGACTACAACGGGACTGTTTTTGCTGCGGAGTTCGTGCCGGAGTGGAGGTAGTGGAATTTTGGGGGTGCGTCACCGGAGAACAAAACAGGTGAAGAGCCTCGCTCCGCAGCAGCGAAACGCATCAGGCACAAATAACAGACAGAAAACATGAAAGGAAATGAGCCGACATGAACGATCGCGTGTTTAATTTGTTTTTGAGGTGGTGACACCTGATTTGGCGGTGCTCAGGACGCAGATGTCTGGAGCAGCGCGTCAACGATCAGAGCTTTGCATGCACAAACTGGTTAAGATTAGGATGGGGGTGAGGGGAAGGTAAAATTGCAACAGGGAAAAGGTCACAGTTTGGTTAAATATCCGTTTTACCGCCGGTGTCAGTACCGATGCTCTGGCACAGCGCGCCGCCTCCCGACGCAGGGGCTTATCACCTGCTGGAGGACTGCATCTTATCAGTCATTATCACGTGACAGCGACTAGTCGATGACAGGCATAAAATGTCACTACAGAGACGTGAAGTCGACTAGTCGACTAGTTCATACAACCCCTACTGGAATGGTTGCACACATCAGAAGCAGAACCAGTGACAACAACCACTGTGTAATGGCTCACGGGGGAGTGTTGAACCGTTATGGTTCTGTCCACTTGCGTACCGTTTCTGTTTATTTTTTCCATTAAATAATGAATTTGTATTTGCGTGATTTAAGTGCAGCTGATAAAAGTTCCTAGGCAAGTTTCACCACGTAATGAGTGCCGCATGATGGCTGTACGCGCTCAATCTCCATTTAAAAAGTGATCTGCATATTCTGATCAAGGGCTTTCAGAGCGGATCAAACCAGCTGGCCGTCGCTGCTACTGGAGCCTGTAGAGACGCTGAACGGAGTGTAGCGTCGCCCCTCCCTTCCTTCTCTCACCCCGGGTTCACACTGCAAGCATTAGCGGAAAGGAACAGCAACGGAGCTGCTAACTCGTGAACTTCAAAGCGGTCCTTTTCACACCGGGAGAGTCTTGGCCGTGGCACGCCTTCCTCACTGCGCCTCGCTGTACCCGCGAGATTCTAAAATCCCTCAAGATTTCCGACACCTTCCTCATCGAGAGATCACAACCCCCCTGAGGAATCATCACACCGTTGCACTTCTCAAATGAAACTGGTGGTAAACAAAGCCTTTCGGTCACACATACTGACATAAGTTAAATATAACATCGCAACGTTGCATTTTATTTTGAAAATACCCAGGGATTTTACACTGAAACCGTGTGGTTTCCTGTCTCGTACTATGTGAACTGTGGAATTTGACGTGTCCCAGAAGCGGCTTGCGGAAAATATAGAACTCGATCCTATCTTTAGCGGCGCGGCATGCCGCTTCTGGAACACGCCTGGAAATTGCCGCGTCCCGGCTGGTTTGAAACATTCCATACACCATAATTGGATTCTATTTGAAGCGGTGCCGCTTCGCTGCCGTTCCGTTCTGCTGATGCTTGCAGTGTGAAACCGGCGTCACACTGTGCAGGCATGCAGCGGCAAAAATGTAAACAAACACATCTGCTGAACTTTTCCCCTGGGACAATTGATGCAAAGTTCTCATCCTACATCAAAAATACGGCGCGGAGGAAGCTCGTTATTTAATACAAGTTTTGAAGAAGAAACTCTGGGCGGTGTAAGGTGAGTTTTAAGGCTCGCTGCAGAAATAAAAACAGAAGCATCAACAGTCAAGCACAACACTTGTCTGTCTGAACGTGACACTCATAGCTGCACAAATAACCTGTGAAATAATTAAAGACATCACATGGTTCCCCCAGCGCTTTATAAGCCTGGCGGGGTGCCAGGCTTTGCTTGCCCACCCGCCAGGCTAAGCGTCATGCCCCACCCCTTCCCCGTCCCTCCCGTGTCCGCTGACACGAACGGCGCAGCGAAACTAGAGCCCTTCATCAGCTGATACTGGCGAGAAACAGCAGCGGAACGTTTGCAACTGCCCCACCCCCGCTCTCACGGAGGAGCGCTGCTGGACGGAGGAAAAATGAATCTAGCAACTGAAGACTGAAGTTCTTAAAGTGGGGACCAAAAATAATGAGGAAACTATCTCCAGTATTTATACAAAACAGTAGAAAGGGTTTCCTGCCGTCAAAAGCACCTTCAGTTCTGAAAGTTTCTGGATATGCATGTGAACCTGCTGTCACTTTTCAAATTGAATGTTGAATCAGACACCTAGACAGTGATATTAGGAAGTAATTATAGAGGTTTTTGTGAATAAGCACACACAGTGGTACTTTTGTTCATGCCTTTTTGAAATATTGTTGACTGTAGACCAAGCAGTGTTGAGTGTTATGGTTAAAACAATTAAAATATCAATTCTGTGCTTTTTTGGTCTCAAATTTCATCACGTTTCTCAACGTTGGAAGAAAAAATAATAAAGCCGAGCTAAAGGGCTGTAAAGGAAATCTATATTGTTGATTGATTTCTGTGTCTGTGTGTGTCTCAGGGAGACTATGATCCAGTCAAGACCCGCGTAGTTCACCTGAAAATGAACCCCACTGCTGCTGCTAAGCAACAGCGCCAACAGGATGTGGAGGTACTTCGAGAGGAAGTGACACGGCTCAGGGAACTTGTGCGTTCCTTGCAGGATGGAGGCGCAGTAGGTCTTTCACAAGGTGACTCCTACATAACCTCCAGCCTCAACCTTAATTTACCTCCATCAGAAGAAGTTCTGGGTAAGTTCAACACTCTGAGAGGTATTCATAAACACTCTAACTAAAATAACTCTAAACTTATGTACTGTGAGCATAAACTTGTAAGTCCTGGTTCACACGCAAAGACATTATGCTGATTTTTTATTTGATTCTCTCCTTTGAACAATCATAAGGATGCTCCTGATTATCGTAATAGCTTTGAAAATAAGCAAATGAGGTATACAATTTTCCTGTGGTGTGTTAAGAGTGCTTTGGTATGCTACGAAGGACATGTGGATTACTACGATCACATATCAGAGAAATTCAGCGTGTTGTATTGTCTTAGCCCAATGGTTTGTGCTGCTTGCCCATTGGACACACGGCCATGCAGTCTGTTGAATGATGTGTAGCTGATCAAAGGCAAAGTGATACAAGTATTTTACACGGAGTGACAGGAATCCTCCTCCTCATTTGTGATGTTTTACGATAACACGCTTGATGTTGAATGATGAATTTTTCTCTTTCTTTCTTTCTTTCTTTCTTTCTTTCTTTCTTTCTTTCTTTCTTTCTTTCTTTCTTTCTTTCTTTCTTTCTTTCATGACTTGTTTAGTTCATCAAACTAGAACTGATAAAGGATTCTCTGACTGGAGTTTGTCCATGGTGTCCCAACTTTAAGCAGCCACTACGCAATGCATCCTAACAGATCCAAAATTAAGAAGGCATTTTCTCAAAATGTCCTAGCTTATTAGCTGCCCATACTGTTTGCCAGTAAACGGCTTCCGTACTGATCATTCTAGCAAGTGATGGGTGGACTTCCAGAGCAACCCACTCCTTCATCACATTCAGTGCTCAATACATCAGCGACACCTGGCAGACTTCTAACTTACACACTTTGTTACTTAAGAGTATTGATTGTGAATTTTAATTCATTAATTAAATTAATTAATTAATTTAAATCAAGAATCGATTCTGAATGTCACCCTGAGAATTGGAATCAAATTAAATCGTGAGTTGTCAGTGTTTCCCTTACATAGGCGTAGCCGTGGCGGCCCGCCATGACTGAAATCCCAGCGCCACGCCTGCAAGATCCTGTTTTATAGATTTATTTATTTTTATTTATTTATTAAATTATTATTATTTTTGTTTTTGCTGTTTCCCGAAGAAGCAGCGGGAACTACTCTGTTGTTGCTTGTGATCACAGCTGGCAGGCAGCAAGGAGGAGGAGGCAGGGCAGGGTGGTTACAGCTAGGGATGAGCCGCGGATAAAGCATTTTTGATGAATACGAGCATGAAAGGAGTAAAACTCATAAATATCTGTAATTGTGCTGAAGAAAAATCCTCATTGGGTAACTGACTGCCTTCACGCTCTGTGATTGGCCAGTCACATGGAGTGCCCGCCCCTCCCTACACACAAAACTGCTCCGGCCCACACACACAGACAGTAACAGATCTCTCTGTGCTTGCTTCACTGTTGCTCAAGTTTCTTCGGTACTCCCTAGGTTTTCTTCAGCTCGCCTCTTTTTCGGTTGAATATTTAAAGTTACGTTTTTCGTAACGTACGTGGTGTATTTGACAAGACAGAGCTGAAAACGGCTTGTGCATGCGTTGGTCACTGCCTCCGCTCCGTCGGGTATCTTAAATTATTTGAAAGGGGGACAGAAGGAGATGTTTTTCCTGACACCAAGAAAAATTAAATGCCCCCCCCCCCCCCCCCGCAAAGTGTGTCACTGACAGTTCATAACAAAAACTATTCTTGTGCAAATATTAGTGTATTCACCTTTAATACTAGTTATTAAAATGCAGAAGTTGCTGGATTGGTGCAGTTCAAAATGGAGTGCATCAAATAAAACAATATTAACATAAAGGTGAGACGTGTCATAATCCCCCCCACCCCACCACCACCACAGCTGGAAAAATTCCTAGGGGAAACACTGGTTGTTGTAAGATATACACCCCTACCTGTAACATCACAGGACACTTCTTAGCCAGTAGTAATGGCTGATTCAGATTCAATGTTGTACAGTTTTTGCCTAAAGAGGACGCAACACTTGACAGTTTAAAGCTGAATTTGGAGCTTCAACTTGAATATTTTAATTTTAAATTAGATACACTAATTTATCAATAAACACAACAGTTTATTTAGGGGT
The DNA here is from genome assembly GCF_043380555.1 of Nothobranchius furzeri. Lineage (NCBI taxonomy): Eukaryota > Metazoa > Chordata > Actinopteri > Cyprinodontiformes > Nothobranchiidae > Nothobranchius > Nothobranchius furzeri. The sequence goes on along the minus strand of NC_091744.1, from coordinate 8,600,225 downwards.
GACTTGCTCTGGTAATGTTGTTGGGCGGGTTTCAGGTGGCCTACCTGAGAAAACAGCACTGGGGTAAAGTCAGCAACACATGAGTATTAAAAATGTTTTAGTACCCTATTTCTGCTGGGAATGCTGCATTAATATTTCAGGTTCCTCTGGCCCCTGTCTCCATAGTTTAGTGTAAGACAGGCAGTTAGAACAAGGGCGTGTAGTTATGGCAGGGTTAAATATGAAATTGGGCAGGTCATTGGTGAACGTCTGTTGGCCAATTTGTCTTCCAAAATGTGGCTGTCTTTTCCCACCCCACACCCACACACCATTTGGCTGCTCTGCCGTCCTTTTCTGCTGTATTTCTTTTTCTTTTTCTTGACAAAATGCATCTAAAGCACCACCTTGTGTCATATTAAATAACCAGCGTTCTACATTAAAACTAACACTAAATTACCTAAATAGAAAGGACTGTCTAGTTGACCTTTTAGTAACCAATCAAGGTTGCCTGAAAGCAAAACCTCCAATTTCACTGGGACATTTTGGCCATTTTTTTTCCATTTTGTGTAATTCTTCAAAAGATTACCTGCTACATTCACACTTCATATCACTCATAGATTTTCTGAAGGATTTATTCAAGGTTGGTGTGAAAATCTTTTTTAGAAGATGACCGAGTTTAACAGGAATGTGTGAAAATGTTTGAAGTGCAATGGATGTGTTTGTCTTTAGTCATTTTTTCAACTGGTTATGAAACATAATTTATTATGAAATTTTATTTTTTTCTTGTCATCCTTAAAGCTGCATCCCGAGATTTGCACACATTGGTGCTTGGTTAAGGAGAGATTGGCTTTTGTCTTCCCTGAAAGCTTGCAGACACTTCAGTCGTGAACATTATCAAACAAATCTCTTTCCTTCTGTAGATATTTTCACATCAGTAGGTAAACTGACCAGGTTTTCACTCCTATGTTTTCTCACCTACATGAGTTGGTTTATCTTAATGAGGTGAGTATTTTAGCTAAACAAACTGTATTTCATGAGACAGTTATTTGTTATGAAGCCACCAATGGATTATTTAGTTTTTGCTGGAACACTTACATGTCTGTGAAACACTGGACCAGCTCTATAACCTTAGGGGGATCCTGGAAGGTGCGTGGGAATTTGCCCAACCAATCTACATATGTTTTGTGGATTTTGAGAAGGCGTTTGACCGTGTCCCTTAGGGTGCCCTGTGGAGGGTACACCGAGAGTATGGGGTACCAAGCCCTCTGATACGGGCTGTTAGGTCCCTGTATGACCGGTGTCAGAGCTTGGTCCTCAATGCCGGCAGTAAGTCGGGCTCGTTTCCAGTGAGAGTTGGACTCCGCCAAGGCTGCCCTTTGTCAACGATTCTGTTCATAACCTTTATGGACAGGATTTCTAGGCGCAACCAAGGTGTTGAGGGCATCCGTTTTGGTGGCCTGAGGATCAGCTCTCTGCTTCTTGCAGATGATGTGGTCCTGTTGGCATCCTCAGAACGTGATCTTCAGCTTTTGCTGGAGCCGTTCGCAGCCGAGTGTGAAGCAGCTGGGATGAGAATCAGCTCCTCTAAATCTGAGACCATGATCTTGATTCGGAAAAGGGTAGAATGCCTTCTCCGGGCCAGGGATGAAGTCCTGCCCCAAGTGGAGGAGTTTAAAGCTTGGTTTATGCTTGACACATTTACTTTCCGCGCGGTGATGCGGCTCGCGGATGGAACGCGCTTCACAACTCACAGCCTTTATGGTTTGTGCGGCTCGTCTCTGCGGTGAGCCAATATTCTCCCAAACTGAACGGGGCAGCATGGAGCTCTATGGCATGCATCCAACACTACACCATAGTAGAAGTAGAAACTACTGTTTACAACATGACATTTCAGCATTTTTAACAGCGTCCTCGTCTTTTCCGACAGTGCGAGCTATTTCTCTCCAAGAATTATTAACTACATGTTGATCACGGTGATCTGAGAGCTGAATCATACAAATGTCTATATTTACGAACCTCTGCCATACTAGTTCTTGCCGGTCCGCCATGTTTTTCCACGTCCTTCCGTCCGTTAGGGTTAGGGTTAGGGTTAGGTTAGAAATTTTCCGAGGTGCGCTTTGCGGAAATCTTGGGCAGTGCGGAGACGCGGTGGAGGGGCGTGGTTGTTAAAATGACGCAACTTTTCCGCGCGGAGCCGTGCGGACCTCTCGGACGCGTCAAGCATAAACCAACCTCAAGTATCTCGGGGTCTTGTTTACGAGTGAGGGAAAACTGGAGCGTGAGATCGCTAGGCAGATTGGTGCTGCATCTGCAGTGATGCGGGCGTTGTACCGGTCTGTTGTGGTGAAGAGAGAGCTGAGTCAGAAGGCAAAGCTCTCGACAGTCGATCTACGTTCCTACCCTGGCCTATAGTCATGAGCTTTGGGTAGTGACCAAAAGAACGAGATTGCGGATACAAGCGGCCGAAATTAGTTTTCTCCGCAGAGTGGCTGGGCTCTCCCTTAGAGATAGGGTAAGAAGCTCGGCCATCCGGGAGGGGCTTGGAGTAGACCCGCTGCTCCTCCACATCGAGAGGAGCCAGTTCAGGTGGCTCGAACATCTGGACAGGATGCCTCCTGGATGCCTCCCTGGTGAGGTTTTCCTGGCACATCCAACTGGGAGGAGGCCTAATGGTAGACCCAGGACACGTTTGAGGGACTATGTCTCTCACCTGGCCAGGGAACGCCTTGGGATACCCCTGGAGGAGCTGGCCCAAGTGGCTGGGGAGAAGGAAGTCTGGGCCTCTCGACTTAGGCTACTGCCCCTGCAACTCAACTCAGGATAAGCGGATGAAAATGGATGGATGGATGTCCACCTGTCTGCAAATTAGCATTAATGTAAAGTTGATAACTTGATAATTTGCTGCTAGTTTGATGGCTGTTTGTCAGCATGTGACAGTTTTGTCAGCCTTGAAGTCTTGAAACACTATGTGCACTGACTGACACTCAAAAAAGGAGCCCAGTCACCTAGGAGATTTGGGTTTCTGGACAAAAAGCGATACACACTTTCTGATTATTTTGTTCCTTAAAATGACAGAAAAAATATAGGAGGCTAACGTTCGTGCAGTGAAGGAAACATAATTATCAGTCACTGCTGTATTAAAAGCCTGAGCTCTAGCTCTGGTTGTTAAGTGGTGTGTAATTTTTATCAGTATACTGTACTGTAGATGCACATGGAACAAGTAAGATGCTTTTGACCTTTAAAAAGCATCAGAAGATTCTCAGATGTGTTAAGGGTGCATTATATTCCCTTTGCTAGCACGTCATTGTCAAACTCAAAAGTCCAATTCACTCACATAATAACCCATTCAGTCCTGATGCAACTTTGGGTGAATTTGCCTGTTAAACTGGAACTTTTAACTGGTGCGTTTTATCATTGATTTTGTTCATCTTTCATAACCTCTTAAAATTTTGTGAACAATGAGGCTGTTTTAAAAACTACTTTATATTATTCAATTAAAGCCACAGTTTGTAATACGTGTGCCCTATAAAAAAAATAAAATAAAAAAAAGCCACTCTTAAGCGCCATGGAGTTAAGAGTAGGTATTGCATCTCTGGTATCTCACGCATCAGAAAGGCAATATGTCGACAACCTCCAGCTTTCACTTCAGCAGTCACATCCTTTCTTTATAAATAACATGAGGTTGATAGTATAATCAATTGCCATGACCATGGAGCGTTGACCACAGTTTATGTATTAAAAAAGTACATTTTCATGCTGAGAGGAATATTTAGAATTAATGTTGTAAAAATGTTTAATGAAAAAGGAAAAGTTTGTTTACTGGTTACACAGAATTTTATAGTAAACAAGTAAAAATATTAGACACTGTGGCTTTAAGTGAGATTTTAAAAATGTAATATTTGAAATTATATTTAAATATAAAATCTTAAATGCTAGTCAGTGGTTTTGAGTTTGTGAATGACACTGCACGCATGCGCACGCACACACGCGCGCGCGCACACACACTTTTTCCATTGTCATTTCCTGACAAGTAATGTCATTCTCAATGCTTGGTCTTAGCCGTATTTGCCCTCCATTCAATGTAAACAGTTGGAACAACACTTTCTTAATTAGCTTTCATTAAATCTCACACTTTAAGTTCTCGATTAGCATGAATTTCCTAAATAGGTTTTTTCAGTAAAGAGGAATATTTTGAATTATTCCCTCCACTGAATTATTTCACTGGCTTTTCAAATTAAATCAGGTAATTCATTGCAAGTGATTGCAAACTGATTTTGAACTAATTGAAATGATGCCCTATCCCGTTTCTAATTTTTTATGAGCTCCCCACTAAGATAGTATGTCAACCATTTTTATCACTGCTTCCCTCTGTGCGTTATAGTATTTTTGAGAATTGGGCAGATGGATTGCTGCCGGGAGAGTATATTTGATTTGGAGCTGCCCATCAATTCTTCATGAGCCTAGCGAGTTGAGCTCTGGAATTGTGAAAGTCCACTGAGGAGTCTCCACATATGTTGGTGAACTTTAATATGTGGAATGGCCTAGCTGCTCTCATACTTTTAAGATTACCAAAATATCACTACGAGTCATTCATTCAACATATTCCCTTTACAGCATCAAAAACATGCAATGTATGTCTTCTTTCCTTTTTTTGTTTGTTGCAGATTTACGTAAGCAAATGGAGAGCTCAAAGTTGACGAACCAGAGGCTAAAGGAAGTCTTTCAAAAGAAAATCCAAGAGTTTCGCACAGTCTGTTATGTCCTGACTGGTTACCAGATAGATATAACAATAGAGAACCAATACAGGCTCACTTCAGTCTACGCAGAGCACATGGAAGACTCTCTGCTCTTCAGAAAGGTATGTCCATTATATTAGACAAAAAGGACACAAATGTTTTAATACTGATTTTAATACTCTAAAAACGTACGGTACTAAAAACAAATTATACAACTTTCAATCTATGTTTTCTGCTACCATCTCCCCTGTGTTGTTTGTTCAAACATCGGTTTTTCTAAAGAATTCTCCTCCCCTATTTGTACTTTTTATTTCTTCTTTACAAATAATCATTTCCCTGTTTCCTCTTTATATCGGCCCACATCAGCCTTCCGTATGTTAGCAATCATGTGATATTTTAACTTGTGCTCAAAGGCTCATTTCAATGGAAATCTTAGTCTCTGAAGTTTTTAAATGAGTCCATGTTTTGGGTGTAATTCATCATCTGCACCTGTACGTGAGACTGGAGATGGCTGCAGGTAGCTATGTGCTAGAGGCTATGTTTCTGACAGCATTCGCACTGTGATCATTAAACACAGGTGTGAAGTTAAACTGGGAACACAGTCAGCCTACAACCTCCTAACGGCTTTTGCATCTGTGTTTGTGCTGATAGCTGTCTTGTTGGGCTCTCACTAGAGCTTTTCACGCATGTGTTGCATCTTATCGGTAGAAAAGACATTTCTATAAAGCTGGCTTTGATCCTTTTTAATAAATCACACATTCAACTGAAACAGCTCAGAGAATTGTCCATTTTATACGTCAGTGTTACTCAATAGGCGGCATGTGGGGCCCTTCTTTGTGGCCCCCTGAACCCCCACCCCCCTCCAGGGATATAGAAATTCCCTGCTATAGGTTATAACGGGTCTTCAACTAAATTAGCTCAAGGGCTGGAGTTTTTCCAGCAGGCACCGTGAAGGCCAGATGTTCTTCTAAAATAAAGTTCAAGTATTATTGTATCTTCACTTATTAATATTTAAAATTGCTTTGTTTTCTGTCTAAACTGGTTTGATTGTAGTTTACTGTGTTTGGTGAACGTAAACAATTATTGATATATTGTACATGGGTTGTTTTTGCTTAACTTTAAAGTCCCCCAATTGGGGGGCGTTAGGGCCCAAAGGGTTAGGGGGCCGAGTGGAGAGGTCTGGCAGACCGAATGTGGCCTGTGGGCCTCTAGTTGATGGTCACTGCTTTGGAGTAAGAGACAGGACAGTGTAACAGCACTTTGAATTCCGCTCCCTGGACACTCCTTGATTGAGTTAAATAAAAATTATTTGTGATTGTCCCCTAGCTCTTGACCAAAATCTTAATTGTGCAACTCTAAGGAACAAACCATGTTATCTCCACTCCACTCTGAACTCTTCTTTATTTTTTTTATTCTTTTCCTTATGTTTTCACGTAGATAATTGAATCTTTATCTTTGTGTTTTTTCGTTCCTTTCTCAGCAGTTAACAATGGCTATTAGTTTGATGTTTTCATGGGAGTAGAAGGCAGATCATTAATAACTTTCTCAAGGACTTAGTTGAACACTTCCTAGGGTAGAATGTAGTACAAAGTATAAAAAGGGGATTAGAGTGTTTTTGTGTGAGTACCGATGTGTTTGTTCTTGTTGGTGTGTCAAATTCACCCCGTTAAAACCCACCTGCGACCCTGCCAGAAGAGCTAATTCCCTGTCAATATTTATTAACCTCAGACTGTGTCTATAAAAACGCAAACCAACACACATTTTCATAATGCCCCCTTGATGTGCAGTCACACTCAATGCACACATAGCAGTCACTACCACAGCCTCAATCTCTTTGACACCTAGCAGTACCTCGCTTCCAACCCACCCTCCCCTTTATGTATGCAGATGTACAAAAGGTATACCCAAATAGCTGAAGAAATACTAACACCTTCCCTATTGGTATTCAGTGTGTCCTCACTGGACGTGTATGATATGCACGAAGCAGCTCATGGGAGAAGCAAGTCCCGTACCTCTAATGTGGGACAGATACACCCACACATAAAAGAACGCACACAACTACAATGTTTATTACATGCCTAACATGTTTTTAAATAATTTTAGGAGTGTAATCTGGGTTGTGAGAATTTAAAGTGGTCTAATTATAACATGAAGAAGAGAAAAAGAAGCAGGATTTTGGATGAGAAGCAAAGTAGTCTTTACAAATAGGATTCTAACGGTATTCACCTCAGCAGCAGGGTTGCCAGATAATCCTGCTAATATTCCCCTCCAGCAGAGGCAACCAAATCCGTCTTCTATGATATAAGCTGTTTAACCTGCAGCAGTCACGTTTCCCTTCTCTGTGTCGCAGATGGATTCCTCACTGTATGACACTTGTGTTTATAGTTTTCTTCAACCTCCCGTCACATTGGGTTTTCACCCCTCTAACATTACTTAGATTAGAAAAAATTGTAATAGTTTAAGTGATGCGATTCGACCAAATGTTTCTCATTTTCTAACATGTTCAGCATAGTCTTATCTCTAACAGATCTAACAGCTAAATCTGTTTTTTAATATCGTCTAAACAATTATTTTCGACTTATTTAAAATGAGTTCAAGATTGACAAAGACCAGGATCACAGAGAAACCATTTGGTACTTATTATTTTTGAAAACAATCAACTTTCACCTACAGGCTGAACATGAAAATAATCATTTACTCTTATTTCCTGCATTAGCTTCTGAAAGAAATTAGATGGAAAAACACTGGGTTCAGAAAAGCCGACAGATCAACGTCACACTATCAGTATTTAGCATTCATGATCTCACTCATCTTGACTCATGACTGAGAAGGCTGATGTTGGTTTGCCGTCCATAAGAGAGCGGAACATGTCTTCACTAGTAGAAGTTAACCGTTAGCATTAGCAATGCCACAATATGGCAGAGCTCCTTTAGGATTGATTTATTTGTGGAGATAAAACATCAGCGTTGCAGAGCAAACAGACTCGGTGGTAGAGTTGCGTTGCTGTTATCCAATCAGAGGCCAGATGTCGGAATATCAGGAAATAAGGCTACAAATCCTGCAGTCTGCTGCACTTTTTCCTTGAGCTTACTTCTACGTCCTCAACAGGAGTATCTGAGCTTCGTTTTTTTCCAGAGGACAGCTTACAAGGCATTTATTTATACTAGAGACCACTGCAAATGTAATAAAAATATGAGTAAACTTGATCTTTAAACATTTTCCTTCATTATAATATAAACCAGTTTACACAAATCCTTTCGAGAAGAAAATAATACAATTTAAACACTACACATGCATCAAACATCAAAGAAACTTGACTACAAGTGTTATATTTATAATAAAAATGTTGGCTATTTTGCCTTACAGTTCCTTTAATAGTTGTCAGTTTATACATATTAAACAGAGCCTTATAAATGGTTTTTGAAGTTTTTATTAATTAAAAGAACACGCACACACACACACACACACACACACACACAGCCCAGCCCCCCAAAAAATCCACCATCATAAAAAAGTCACACACATTTTGTTGGACTGCTATATACTATTTATTAGCCATTTTTAAGGAGAGCCTTATTGTAAAGTGCTACCAAGATTTCACTTGCAGTCAGTGTGTTTGCATGCATCCAAGTCGATCTAGGTCAATCTGAAGTAATGAACTGGTAGCTTTAATCCTAGTTTACATGTACATTAGAAAATCGAACCTTCAAATGAAGTTCGGCCCACTCTGATACAGTAGGTGGTGCACCCTTTTGTGTTGGCATTTTTTTTTTTTTTTTGGTTAGCTTATAGCAACACAAATATGGCCTGTATTTGTATTGAACCATCTTAGGGTTCTACAGCCCTGCAAGGCGCTTCACAACATAGTCATCCACCCACTCACAGACACATCCACATGCTGGTGATGAGCTACAATGTAGCCACAGCTGCCCTGGGGCACACTGATGGAAGTGAGACTGCTGAACAATGGCCCTACTAGTCCCTCCAACTACCACCGGCAGGCAAGGCAGCATAGGTGTCTTGCCTAAGGACACAACAGCGGCATTCTCTGGCAGCAGCCAGGAGTGAACCTACAACCTTCCGATTTCTGGACAATTTGTTCTACCTCCTGAGCTTCAGCTGCCCCTAATAAATAGTTTAAATATGAAACAATTGCTGGTGGGAGTGAAGCAGACGACGATGGCTGCAGTAATGGACAACAACGCTGCAGCACAGCTTGTTTGGTATACTGTACTGTTGGTGTTACACATGTTAAATTGTGACAGTGATATTATCAGACGACCGCTTCCGTGGCTCGTCACTTCCAGAAGCCCAACAGATCCATTTCCACTGATGTGGTCATTTTCCTACCCCTTTATCTGGGTGCTTCAGCGCATTTGGAACCTGTCCGCCTTCAGCAAGACTAACGTGTTTACATTAATAAAATAAATAAATAAATGCACAATGTCAGTCTATGTAGGGCAAAAGTTCGGTTTTCTGATGCACATGTAAAAGCACTGACTCTCTCTGTCATGTTGTGGTGAAGAAAACTAACCCACGACATACAGAATCAGGTCGGAGACGGTTTTAAAAGGTTTAAATAAGGATTTATTGAAGGGAAACCAAGGGAGCAGCGTAACGAAGCTGAGTTCTTGTGCAGGGAGGCTGGTGCGGGAAAACTGTGGACAGATCGGGGTTAGATCCAATTTGCGGAAGGATCAGGAAATCAGACTTGTGCAGAGGACTTACGGTCTGGAGAGGTGGGAACTGGTTTGAGGGAGGAGTGGTCCGGTCTGGGTAGCAGGGACTGAGATCCAGGAGTGAGACGTGGAGGAAGCTGAGCTTGGGAAAGGTCCAGGAGGGTTAGGTGGGCGGCTGGAGGTGGTTCTGGCCAGGGGAGAGGCTGAGAGACGAGCGGGGTTGGAGCTTCAGATGATGCGGGCTCCAGAGTTCTGCCAGTCGAAGATGAGTGTGGAGGTTTTGTCCAGGTAGAGTAATCATCCAGCAAAGTGTAGGAGTCTCCCAGCTGCTTAAATACCCCTGGCCAGCTGATGAGCAGATCTGCTGCAGCTTGGTCACCTCCAGACACGCCCACCTGCAGAGGGAAACTCAAAAGACAGGGAGTGACAGCAGGGAAATACCTCAGACCGTGACAGTACCCCCCCCTCAAGGGACGCCACCCGGCGGCCGAGCAGAGGAGGAGGAGGAGGAGGAGGAGGAGGAGCGGGCCAACTCGAAATCCCGGATGAGAGAGGGGTCATCGATCCATGACCGCGGGACCCACTGTCGATGTTCCGGGCCATAACCCTCCCACTCGACCAGGTACTGGAAACCCCGGCCACGAGGTCGCACATCCAGAAGGCGCTGGACACGGTAACCGAGGCCCCCGTCAGCGAGACGCACAGGAGGCGGAGGGTCGACAGGAGGGCACAGGGAACTGGAGATGACAGGCTTAAGAAGGGAGACATGAAAAACGGGGTGTATCTTCATGTGGGACGGCAGATCCAAGCGGACGGAGGACGGGTTGATGACAGCTGAAATAGTGTAGGGACCGATGAATGTGGGGGAAAGTTTCTTGCAGTGGTCCTTCAATCTGATGTCCCTGGTGGAGAGCCAGACGCGCTGTCCAGGCGCATAGTCTGGGGCAGGACGCCGGTGCCGGTCGGCCAGACGCCGGTTGCCTTCTGCAGTCCTCTGTAGGGCTTGTTGCGTGGCCGCCCAAACCCGCCGGGCCCCCTTCAGGAACTGAGGAACGGAGGAAACTGTGGAGGGAAATTCAGAAGGGAACAAACTGGGTTGAATACCTGTCGAGGCCTCGAAGGGGGATAGTCCAGTGGCGGAGGAGACCTGGGCGTTATGGGCGTACTCGATCCAAGGAAGGTGGGTACTCCAACTGGAAGGGCTAGAAGAACACAGACAGCGGAGCATGGCTTCTACCTCCTGATTTAGCCTCTCGCATTGGCCATTTGACTGCGGATGAAAACCAGATGTTAGCGCCACCTTAGCTCCTAAGCAGGTGGCGAAGTCCCTCCACACCCTTGAGATAAACTGAGGGCCGCGGTCAGAAAGTATCTCCGCAGGGATGCCATGGAGCCTAAAAACATGCTTAACAAGCAGAGTGGCGGTGTCAGCAGCAGAGGGTAGAGCCTTTAGCGGCACTAGGTGGCAAGCCTTGGAAAAACGATCGATAATGGTCAAAATAACAGTAAAGCCTCGAGAAGGGGGAAGACCGGTGACAAAGTCTAGTGCAATGTGGGACCAGGGCCTGGAGGGAATGGGTAGCGGATTTAATAGTCCAAAAGGGGGTTGGTTACTTCCCTTATTGCGGGCACAGGTTTGGCAGGCGGAAACGTACTCCTTGACATCCTTAAACATAGTGGGCCACCAGAAAGTCCTCCGGATTAAGGCTACGGTACGACTGACACCAGGGTGGGCAGAGAACTTGGCGGTGTGGCCCCAGGTAATCACCTTATGCCTGACGGAAGGAGGAACAAACAGGGTGCGGTTGGGTACCTGATTGGGACAGGGGTAGTTCCTTTGAGCCTCGAGCACCTGATCCCGTATCTCCCAGGTAACGGCTCCCAGGACACAATCGGGGGGTATGATGGTAGTTGGCTCGGGATCTGAATTCACCGAGAACTGTCGTGAGAGGGCGTCGGGCTTGACGTTCTTGTTGCCAGGTCTATAAGAAATGATAAAGTGAAAACGAGAGAAGAACAAGGCCCACCTGGACTGACGTGGGTTGAGTCTCTTAGCTTCCTTGAGGTAGGAGAGATTTTTGTGATCCGTCCATATCACAATGGGGTGCTCAGCTCCCTCCAGCCAGTGCCTCCATTCCTCCAAGGCGAGTTTTACGGCCAGGAGCTCACGATCTCCCACATCGTAGTTCCTCTCTGCGGGTGAGAGGCGCCGCGAGAAGAAGGCGCAGGGATGGAGGCGGTGATCTGTGGGGGAGGTTTGAGATAGAACAGCCCCGACTCCCGTATCCGAGGCGTCAACCTCGAGTGTGAACTGCTTTGCAGGGTCTGGACGGGTGAGAATAGGTGCCTGAATGAATCTCTCCTTTAATTCACAAAAACTTCTGGAGGCTTCAGCGTTCCAAAAGAAAGGCCTCTTTACCGAGGTCAGTTGTGTCAAAGGGGCGGCTATCTGGCTGTACCCCTTAATAAACCGACGATAAAAATTAGCGAAACCCAAAAATCTCTGCAGCTGTTTGCGTGTGGAAGGAGTGGGCCAGTCCTTTACTGCCTGTACCTTTTCGGGGTCGGGTCCCAGCCTTCCACTCTCCAGTACGAAACCTAGGAACTTAACAGATGGGACATGGAATTTGCATTTCTCTGCCTTAACGTAGAGCCGATTTTCGAGCAGGCGTTGGAGAATGGCACGGACATGACCAGTGTGTTCCTCGGGGGTCCTCGAAAAAATCAAAATGTCGTCAAGATATACCGTGACGAATTTGTTCAGGTAGTCGCTCAAAACTGTGTTTACCAGGTTCTGAAAAACGGCGGGTGCGTTCGTGAGGCCAAAAGGCATGACTAAATACTCAAAATGTCCTATTGGTGTTTTGAAAGCCGTCTTCCACTCATCTCCCTCTCTGATGCGAACCAGATGGTAAGCATTTCTGAGATCTAACTTGGTGAATATGGTAGCGTCTTGTATGGGTTCAAATGTGGATGACAGTAAGGGTAGTGGGTACTTGTTTCTAATGGTGATTTGGTTTAAGCCACGGTAGTCTATGCAAGGTCTCAGGGTGCCGTCCTTCTTGGAGACGAAGAAGAAGCCGGCACCCAGAGGAGAGGTGGAAGGCCGAATTAAACCGGATGCCAGGGACTCGGAGATGTACTGTTCCATACTTTCCCGTTCAGGTTTGGAGATGCTGTAGAGACGGCTAGAGGGAAGAGGTGCTGCGGGGAGAAGATCTATGGCACAATCATAAGGGCGGTGAGGCGGTAGGGAGGATGCTTTGTGTTTAGAAAATACCTGCTGGAGGTCATGATATTCAGGAGGAACCCCGGTGAGGTCGGGGGGTGTGATTTTCAGGGCTCGAGGCTCGGAACTAGGTCGGGCAGGTCCCAGACAGGTTGAATGACACTTGTTGCTCCACATCTCCACCTGGTTTGTGACCCAGTTAATGCGGGGGTTATGGTTCCTTAGCCAGGGATGACCCAGAACCACAGGAGACTGGGGGGATGGAAACACAAAAAAGGTGAGTTCCTCGCTGTGGTTACCTGATGTCATAAGGCGAATGGGTGTCGTCTTGTGGGTGATCGAAGTGAGGGAGCCCCCATCCAAGGAGGACACCCGGCAGGGTGTTTGTAGAGGAAGGGTGGTGACCCGGAGTTGCTCCACTAGCTGTTGGTCAAGGAGATTTAGTTCGCAACCTGAGTCAATTAATGCCAGAGAGGGAAGAGTTATTTGATTATGTGACAAGGAACAGTCCAATACACACCGAGAGTTTAAGTCTGACCGAGAGCCACCCACCAGTACTCTCGGGGCTACTGATGGGTCCTGTAGTTTTAACTGCTTGGGGCAGTTGGCCACAAAATGCCCAAGCATGCCGCAATACAAACACGCCCCTGAACTCATGCGCTTGTTTCTCTCCTCTTGAGTTAATCTAGCTCGGCCAATCTGCATGGGCTCACTGGGGGGCGGAGCTGGAGCTGCTGGATTCACATCTTGCGGGCAGTTAAGACGAGATGGTAATGGAAAGTTGTTACCTTTTTGGCGTGCCTTATGTCTCTTTTCCATCCGACTGCACAGTGCGATGAGACTCTCGAGATCAGGTGGTTCTTGGCAGAGCACGAGTTGATCCTGAAGCTGCTCGTTTAGAGCCTGGGTGAACGCCCCTTTAAGCGAGGCTTCATCGAGGGTGGAGGTGGCGGCCAGGGTTCGAAACTCTATGGAAAATTCAGCGATTGAGAGCCTCCCCTGACGTAAACTCCAAATCTGTCTGGCCACATCGGCCGCTGACTCAGGCTTGTCAAAAGTCATTTTAAAATCTGTCAGAAACTCGTCTAACGAGTTCTTGAGGAAGCTCGGGTTTCGGCTCTTTGCCTCCGCCCACCGGAGTGCCTTGCCGCGTAGAAGACCGATGATGTAGGAGATCTTAATTTCATCGGTGTAAAAGGACTCCGGTGATCTTTGGAAAGCCAGCTGGCACTGGAGGAGAAAACCTCGACAAACCTCCCGATTGCCATCGAAAATCTCCGGTGGAGGAGAGGTGGCGACCCGGAAACAGGGTAGATCGGATGGTGCAGGGAGAACGGGTCCGGGCCGACTTGGAGCGGGGAATGAGGCTTGCTCCGGAGAGGTGAGTGGGTGGCTTAACTCCTTTATCATAGTTCCTAATTCAAACAAAGTCTGGTTAGTGTGGGAGAGTTGATCGGACAAAGAATGGAGCGAATTACTGTGCTGAGCCAGGGTGGCGGAAACGGAGGGAACTGATTCTGTATTGAGGTTAGAGGAATGGCTGGATGATTCTGTCATGTTGTGGTGAAGAAAACTAACCCACGACATACAGAATCAGGTCGGAGACGGTTTTAAAAGGTTTAAATAAGGATTTATTGAAGGGAAACCAAGGGAGCAGCGTAACGAAGCTGAGTTCTTGTGCAGGGAGGCTGGTGCGGGAAAACTGTGGACAGATCGGGGTTAGATCCAATTTGCGGAAGGATCAGGAAATCAGACTTGTGCAGAGGACTTACGGTCTGGAGAGGTGGGAACTGGTTTGAGGGAGGAGTGGTCCGGTCTGGGTAGCAGGGACTGAGATCCAGGAGTGAGACGTGGAGGAAGCTGAGCTTGGGAAAGGTCCAGGAGGGTTAGGTGGGCGGCTGGAGGTGGTTCTGGCCAGGGGAGAGGCTGAGAGACGAGCGGGGTTGGAGCTTCAGATGATGCGGGCTCCAGAGTTCTGCCAGTCGAAGATGAGTGTGGAGGTTTTGTCCAGGTAGAGTAATCATCCAGCAAAGTGTAGGAGTCTCCCAGCTGCTTAAATACCCCTGGCCAGCTGATGAGCAGATCTGCTGCAGCTTGGTCACCTCCAGACACGCCCACCTGCAGAGGGAAACTCAAAAGACAGGGAGTGACAGCAGGGAAATACCTCAGACCGTGACACTCTCAATCCTGCTCTGTGTTCCAGGGTATAGTCAGATTCAACCATCGAGCTTAATTATCTCAGAAAGCCCTGCTCATCAGAGGTTGTGGTCCAACACAGCCTAGAGGTGTGAATCTTCAATTGCCTTTCGATTCGATTACGATTATTGGGTCAACGATTCAATTTGATTCGATATCCCGATGCATCACGATTATTTCTTATTGATCTGTTTTCATCGATAAATAGAATATGTCAGATAATTGCTTTTTATTTGTTAATCAATTAATTAAAAACATTTTATCAAAAAGGTAATTGACACAACCTGCCATCTCTGAAAAGCTCTCCATTCACAACAGATTAGGACAAAACATGTTAAACATTTAAGATGATTTAACAAAGTAAAAACATCTGTCTCCTCATTCAACAGCCACACCTCAGGCTGAGAAAAACATGCTTTGCAAAAACTCACAAAATCTGAAAAAAGAACTGAAAACCTACAGGACACATAATGTAATAATAAAATACGTAATGGGTTCATATATGAGTGTTTAATGTCTCTGAACAGCTCGAGTCAAATATTTATGCCACAGTTGAAGGGTGTCAGAAATAACACCAAATGAACTGTTTGACTTAGTTTGTTATTTTATTTGAACCCAGTGGTCTCATTTCTGAAATGTTGGAAACTGAATGAAGTTCTGTTTAAAAACAAAAAACAAATTCTAAACTTCCAATAATATTTTAAGATGTGTGTTTTATTATTTCTGATAGTAACACCAGCAGAAGTTTTAGGATTAAATTACCCATCTGATAGATCTCCTTCACTAACCAGCTATTATCACCAGAACCCCTTCCTTTCACCACATCACCCCGGTTCTCCAACAGCTTCACTGGCTCCCAGTTAAATTCAGGTCCATCTTCAAAATTCTCCTCCATACCTTCAAAGCAATCCACAACCTCTCTCCTCCATATATCTCAGACCCCATCCCGTTCTCTCAGATCTTCTTCTTCCATCCATCTTGCGGTTCCTTCTGCCCGTCTCGCTACCATGGGGAGCAGAGCTTTCAGCCACTTTGCTCCTCGTCTCTGGAACTCACTTCCCCCACACATCAGGAACATTGACAGTTTCACCCATTTCAAAACAAAACTCAAAACACACATGTTTAAATCTGCCTATGACCTCTGATTTTATTGAACTGTTTCTCTCTTTGTTTTTGTTTTTCTTGTTTGGGTTTTATTATTGTTTTATTGTATTTTATTAAGTGTTTTCTGTCAAGTGACCTTGGGTGTCCTGAAAAGCGCTTTTAAATAAAATGTATTATTATTATTATTATTATTATTATTATTAACTACACACCTTTCCACTAGCCTGTCCTGTGTGACCCTCACCATGTAACCCTCATGTCCCTGGAGGAGCAGATAGGAAACAAGACCTCCTGTAACCTAAAATGAACCAAAACTTCTTTAAATTGAATTTAACATCAGTTTATCATCGTGAAACAAAAGAATAAAGTGGAGCAAGAACTTCTGTCTTCTATTTCTCTCTCCTTTTAACTTCTCTGTGTCCCTAAATAAAAGAGACAGATGATCACGCTGCAGCCGCCGTCACTGACCCCGCCCCCTCCCCAAGACCGGATCTCCCGACATCACAACACTCGGTCTGACTGAGCGCTTCGAGGAGAATTAATATTGATGTTATGAAAATAATAATGCGAGTTTGGAGGCACGTCCTTCGATCCTCTCTCTTGTGCGAGCAGACAATCTCTCTCTCTCTCTTCTCTCTCTCTCTTCTCTCTCTCTCTCTCTCTCTCTCTTTCTCTCTCTCTCTCTCTCTCTCTCTTCTCTCTCTCTCTCTCTCTCTCTCTCTCTCTCTCTCTCTGTTGCTGATCGAGCGAGCAGAGCGGGCCGCGTGACAACCCGCTCAATTAACATAATTCACGACCCAAATCCAACCGGGTCGGGCTGACTCTGTTCCGGTTTTGTCTCAGGTTACTACAGCGCTACTACTCCAGCTGCAGTATCACATAAAGGCAGAACAATACTTGGTAAATGTGGAGGACACTCACTCTGACAGATTTGGATGCTGCGCTGGTGCCACCGTTAAAAAAACTAAACTACATTCCATTATAATCGATTATGGCGTACTCTAGAGGGCTCCATCGGGATTGGGTCCTGCGGGACCCAACACAAATTTTGCGGGGGCGGGCAGTGTGAATTTTGCTGCGGGTGGGAACGGTCGGCTAAAAGAAACAGTGCGGGATCGAGATGAGTATGATGGAGTTGGCAACTGATGTTGAAAAGAAGCTGAAACAAGGTCTTTATGACACAAAAACCAAAGCAAGGCAAGTCAGACATTTGGAGGAGTTTCTCCGATTGTGTTAATATTTCTCATTCAGTTCTCCCTTAGAAAAGCGACCTCGATCACTGCCTGATTACAGAGAATAGAATATGAAACGACCTTGATTTCTTTAACCCTTTAAGCACCACACAGTAGCTCCTTTATGTATTTTTTTTAAAGAATTTTATAGTTTAAGTAGCGAGGAGTTATTTGAAATCACATGCGCCAGGCGTCACCGGTGATCCTGGTGATGCATCGGCGTTAAAGGGTTAAAAACTAAATGAAAACAAAGTGCGTCAAATCCTGACCAGTGTGTTAAAAGACGTGCAGGATCCAATCAATTTGTTTTTCCCCTTCAATTACAGTCACAGAGATAATGGCGCATTGCGCGGCTCTGGTGGTAATCAAGTTAAATTTTATCTCTTTCCAACAATTTTCACAAGAAAACAAAACAGTTAAAAGCAGGGCTTGTGTTGTGTTGACCGGATAGTTCCCGTATTTGACCGTTTATTTTGACGGAGAAAGAATAGAAGTAATCACCCCGACGCATGCAGACGAACTGACATTTTATTTGTTACGCACATCGCAGATGTAGCTAAATCATCCAAGAAAAGATTTCCATCTGAACATCTGAGCTGGACACTGCTCAGCGCATATGTGCACAGCGAGCTGAAGATGTGGAGAGGGGCTTGGAGCGCGTCGCAGAACCAGAGCACATGCAGGAAGGTTCCTCCCACTGAAGCGAGTGTTTTCCAAACCCTGTCGCTCAGAGACTTGTCACTTAGAAAATGTTGTAGAAATCGCCTATATGATTACGTACAAGCGTGACCCGTCAACCCGGTCTCACAGTAAGACCGGGTTGGAACTGTTCAGGTTTACGCAGACAATCTTTACATTTAGAATTGACATACAGATATAAAATTAATTCAATAAAATCTAAAGCATTTTATTTAAATATCCATTCATTATTTTACAAGCACAGAGAGCCGCATCAGATGGATGGAAGAGCTGCGGGTTGCCGACCCCTGGTATAGCCTATAAAATGACATGTTTTCTCCAGGACTAGAAAGGACACAAACTCAATACATCTCTTTTATTGTGAGGTAATAATTTCTCTGAGTTTTGCGGTAGCGGGTGGGAGTAGAAATGCACACTGCGGGTGCGGGTGGGAGTGTAAAGCCTGGTTTATGCTTCTCCGTCAGCTCCGCAAGGGACAGACACGCACGGATTGACGGAAGCGTTTTGCGCTTTTACTTCTCCGTCTCCTGGGGAGTGTTGCAAAGCAATTGCCTGACAGGACAACAGAGGGCGTAGCGCTGTTCTGTGGTATCCTGTCATGTATTGGTCCACGATCGTGTGTTTATATTGTGTTTTTTGTGTATATAAGAGACTTTTAACACGGACGTATTTGTCTCTCATTCTCCCACCGCTTCATGCGCTCCCCACCTCTAAACCCACGTTTCCTGTCATTTCCATCCACAAATAAAACGCTTGCTGCGCATCTTTTCACTCCTCCAGTCACGGGAGAATTAAACGTTCATATTTTTAGAGTTTTTTTCGCGAGGTATTCTTCAAGCTTCTCCGTGTCTGCCGCTAGTTATCCTCGGCTCTCTTTGCAATGGCGGCGCTGTAAACAACAGCGGCGTCCTGACCAATCACAAGCTTGCGTAATCCGTCTCGTTCGACGGATGTTTAAAAAAGTGGGCTCGACTCCGTACGTACTTGCATGCCTGCCGGAGCCCTACGCAAGGACGGATAATGGCGTTGCGTGTCTCCGCACTGACGCAGACGGAGAAGCATAAATCAGGCTTTTTAACACACTGGCGGTTGCGGGCGGTAATGGTCAGAAATTCAGCGGGAGTGGGATGAAGAAAACAGTCCCGCACAGGGCTCTAGCGAACTCTTCTACGATGCAGAATCGTTCATGTCCGCATCCCGATGCATCGATTATTTGATTATTTTCCTCAGCTTTAACACAGCCTGCTGAAAGCAGGGCAATACCAATTCTTTATATTGTTCTAGCTCACAGTCTGTTCCCCTGGGAAGCAGTGGTATTTATGGGACACAACTCAATTTCTGAATTGAACTGAGTAGACCTTAAATCACAGAGGGTAAAGACATTACTTCTGGCAATGGGAGAATATTTAATCTGCTTCTAGTTCATCACATGTAAAAAGGGCCTTTTAAACACTCAACTTTTGATAAAAATACTACTCAGTTCAGTCTGCAGTCCTTAGGTTTATTCTTTTATTCAATTAATAAAGTCTATAAATACACCGCCTGGCCAATAAAAAAGTCACCACCAGAAAAAGATCACACACTCTAATATGTTGTTTGACTGCCTTTAGCTTTAAGTACAGCACACATTCACTGTGGCATTGTTTCGATAAGCTTCTGCAATGTCACCAGATATACTTCCATCCAGTGTTGCAAAGATTTTTCACCAACATCTTGCATTGATGATGGTAGTCTGACCGCTGCACAAAGCCTTCTCCAGCACATCCCAAAGATTCTCAATGGGGTTAAGGTCTGGACTCTGTGGTGGCCAATCCATGTGTGAAAATGATGTCTCATGCCCCCTGAACCATTCTTTCACTATTTGAGCCTGGTGAATCCTGGCATTGTCATCCTAGAACATGTCCATGCCATCAGGGAAGAAAAAATCCTTCCAAGGAGTAACCTGGTCAGTCAGTATATTCACGTAGTCTGCTGACTTCATTCTTGGAGCACATCCTGGTGCTGAACCTAGATCTGACTAACTGCAGCAACCCCAGATCGTAGCACTGCCCCCACAGGCTTGAGCATAGGCACTAGGCATGATGGTTGCATCGCTTCATCAGCCTCTCTTCTTAACGTGATGCACCCATCACTCTGGATCAGGGTTCATCTGGACTCATCAGACAAGTTTTTAGTAATGCTTTGGACAGTTCTTAACAATTGTAGTCGTTTCTGCATCTTCTTAGATGTTTTCTCTGCTTGATGCATTCCAGTGATTTGACCCTTCTCAACAGACTAACATATTTTCCACCAGATGTGCCTTTCCACATGATTGTTTAAGAAATGAGAAGCAACTCATTGCACTCATTGTTGGGGTTAAATAAGTTGTTGCTCATGCAGTAATTATCCAAAAGGAGGCTCCTACCTATTTGCTTTGTTAAATTCAGGTGGCAACTTGTTTTTGGGCCAAGCAGAATATATGATCAGCTGCATCAAAACTATAGACATTTGGGTCCTGGATACTTAAACCTTCGAAAAAAATTATGATACCTTAAACATTGGACATAGTTTCAACAACAGAACAATAAAGATGGGAATTCGGGTGAGCATTAAGAAAATTCTCCTTTTAATAACAGATATTTAAACATTTTTGAGATCATTGTACAGTGTACTTTGAAGTTGCAATAAATTAAATAACACAAGATCCTTGGTTAACTTGTTTTTAAGGTTTACTGAAAAGGAGTATGACTGTGTGGTTCTTTTAAAAGCCAGTTTCACAGAAGTTGGGTGGATCAAAAGTCATTTAGCAATATAAATCCAAACCCGTTTGATGGGAACCTATTTAATAACATACGCTTTATCTGGAGAAATATTGTTTGATAATTAAAAAGGGATTAATGTTAGATTAAAACAAGTACGGTATCAGTACCATTTATTTAAAAGTGTGCTTAGACCGTGTTTGTGTCTGGCTCTTGCTGTATGTAATTTATATTTTTAGCTCACCCCTAGGTGATGGGGCTGATTAGCATCAGTGATTAGGTATTTATGAGGCTCAGCTAATCAGTGAGATAAATACCATAGCTGTGTGATAGATCAAGTAAATTATTAGAACATTTTCCAAATTTCAACACGAGAAAGGCATTTAACATTAACACTTGGTGCAATATGGCTTTAGGTTACTGCAAAGCTCGAGAAAATTCTGACATTTGGTTAAAGTATCATTTGTGTTTTCTTTTTCAGTTTATGTGTAATATTGGATTGTTGCAGAGATACTTTAACAGTGCGTATTTTAGAAAATATGACATCACACAAAAACTACAAAGTGAGCAAAAATATTTTTATGCCTATTTGTGACACTCCAAGGCTGTGACAATTTACTCACAAAAAAGGTCATCTGGGCATAACACACAAAAAATGATTAGATTTTTTTCATATTTTTTTTTACAGTTTTCAAACTTCTGGTTTTGATAATAAACCTGGCAATAAAGGGGTTAAATCTGAGAAACACACACATATTTTATTATATGTTGTTAGGGCTGAAGCCAAGGATGAAATTCATGTTAAAACATTGGGACTTATGAAATGTTATATAATATTTCTATGGGAAGCTTTGTAAGTGCATTTTGTTATGCTCAAAGAACATTAACGTTAGAAAATTAAAAGGAACGGTAAGGGTTAAATTGTGAGTTAATGTATGCATATATTGCTCCTTGAGTCAAAGGAAGTGAGCAGTTAAAATGCAGGAACTCAGGTTAACCTGCTGTAAACCTTTTGTAACTCATTGAGTTAAGGCACTGATACATTACATATTTTAGCACCAAAAAAACAAACAAAAAAATATATAAATACACACACACACACACACACACTATGTCTACATCATAGCTCATCCCCTCCAGCGTGTGAATGGGTGAATGACTGATTGTGTTGTAAAGCACCTTGGGGGGGTTCCAGGACTTTGGAAGGCGCTATATCAAATACTTACCATTTACCATACATCTAGAGACAGCCATGATGGCTCAGAATGAAGCACAACATTGATCAAATAGGGTCTAGAGGCTGAAATAAGCAAAATTAGTTAAGTCAGATCACGTAAATATATTTTATAATTCTGACAGTTTTTAATTTCCCAAAGCAGAGCCTGTTTTGGGTGCTCTACTATTGATTAGCTTTAAAAAATAAAATAAACACACAACACTGTGAAATCCACCACATAACACTTGTAGATTTTCTCCACAGACTGACTTGAACTTTTTAGTTGACCATTTGAATGTAGTTGGGATTGAAAAAAGGGAATGAATATGAGATGTTGCATCAACATAGTGGCAATTATGAAAATATACTATTTTGCCAAAGCTAAAAGTAATGTTTTCGTAGAAGTGGGTGAAAGGAGAGGAAGGCTAATAAAACATAGTTTATGAACAGTGTCTTGTTTTAGTGGCTCGTCTCTGTTTTATCAGCCACTCTGGAATGATTAACACCACATAAACGTGTGAAATCCATTCTTAAGGTGTGTGTGTGTGTGTGTGTGAGAGAGAGAGAGAGAGAGAGAGAGAGACTGAGCCATTATTAACCTACAAATGTAGTAAGAGCTGGTAGCTATAGCAGTGTCCAGCTGGCCCACAAAACATTTCAAGTTTTATAATATTTATGAAATAAAATTTCTTTCTTTTTGTGTTTCAAACCACTAAGATTTTATTTAAAGGTTCATAGAATATTGAAATATTAAGTATTTCCATAAAAAAATAAAGAACAAAGTAGAATGATGGGCTTATTTTTTAAAGAATGGCAGTTGTAGCAATTTTATTGCTCACCAAAACACCTGACAGCACTCAGGTATAAACATGTCATAACAGTTGATTTTTAAATTTGGCAATTAGGCTTTTCAATTTATAATCAAGGTCGTGTTTGCCTTCCTGTCTCTTCTCATGTTGTCTTTCCAGTGTTTGCTCCAAGTTAAGTTTAAAAAGGCTGTTGCTGTTTCGAGTTGAGCTCTTTGGTTGACCTCCATGCTTTCTCTTGGATGGATTGAAGTAGAAGGTCTAACCAAACAGCTCTGTTTAAGGAGAACTGTTTTCTTTCAGCCTTCCTGCTGACAATCTAACAAAATAAACCTTGCAGTGTCCTTTACTTTTGTTAACTTCTCTACAAACATTATGCTCACCTAATGTGATCTCAAAATGGCATTGTGGGGTTTTAGCATAGCTTTTAGGCAGTAGTTGGTATAAAATCACAATTGTTCACAAGACTGAATTTTGATCATAGCTGAAGGCATTGCTGTATCAGGACTCACTGGGGTAGTGATTGCCAACTAGTGGTTCGTCAGCCATGTCTGGTCTATAATGGTTTATTTAGCTTAGAAAAAAATACACAAATCAGTGTTACACATTCATATTCCTGAGACTGTGATTAAAATACTGTCCCTGTCTTTTAAGAAAGCAAACATTTGAGAGCTACTAACAACAGTGTTAGTTTTTAACAGTGCAAACGTATTAATGCCAAAAGAAACTGCAGAAATTAGTACCTGGGGGAGAAGTTTTGGGTGAACTGGTACATGCTAGTGTTCACTGATTTATGTTTGTGTAAGCTACTGTAATCCTAGTACTATAACGCCCAGAACACACCAGCACGAATTTTTGTTATTGACCAAATACAGGTGCTGGCCAGTAAATTAGAATATCATCAAAAGGTTGAAAATATTTCAGTAATTCCATTCAAAACGTGAAACTTGTACATTATATTCATGCAATGCACACAGACCAATGTATTTCCAATGTTCATTACATTTAATTTTG
This sequence comes from Nothobranchius furzeri, assembly GCF_043380555.1. Lineage (NCBI taxonomy): Eukaryota > Metazoa > Chordata > Actinopteri > Cyprinodontiformes > Nothobranchiidae > Nothobranchius > Nothobranchius furzeri. The sequence goes on along the minus strand of NC_091744.1, from coordinate 8,576,597 downwards.
ATATTTATAGGTGACAACCAATGAAAACATCAAATCTGGTATCTCAGAAAATTAGAATATTCTAAAGGCCAATGAAAAAATGTTTGTTTCTCTAATGTTGGCCAACTGAAAAGAATGAACATGAAAAGAATGTGCATGTATAGCACTCAATACTTAGTCGGGGCTCCTTTTGCCTCAATAACTGCAGTAATGCGGCGTGGCATGGACTCGATCAGTCTGTGGCACTGCTCAGGTGTTATGAGAGCCCAGGTTGCTCTGATAGTCGTCTTCAGCTCCTCTGCATTGTTGGGTCTAGCGTATTGCATCCTCCGCTTCACAATACCCCATAGATTTTCTATGGGGTTAAGGTCAGGCGAGTTTGCTGGCCAATCAAGGACAGGGATACCATGGTCCTTGAACCAGGTGCTGGTGGTTTTGGCACTGTGTGCAGGTGCCAAGTCCTGTTGAAAGGTGAAGTCTGCATCCCCATAAAGTTGGTCAGCAGCAGGAAGCATGAAGTGCTCTAAAACTTCCTGGTAGACGGCTGCATTGACCCTGGACCTCAGGAAACAGAGTGGGCCAACACCGGCAGATGACATGGCACCCCACACCATCACTGACGGTGGAAACTTTACACTGGACCTCATGCAACGTGGATTCTGTGCTTCTCCGCTCTTCCTCCAGACTCTGGGTCCTTGATTTCCAAAGGAAATGCAGAACTTGCTTTCATCAGAAAACATAACTTTGGACCACTCAGCATCGGTCCAGTCCTTTTTGTCCTTGGCCCAGGCGAGACGCTTCTTGCGCTGTTTCTTGTTCAAGAGTGGCTTGACACACGGAATGCGACACCTGAATCCCATGTCTTTCATGAGTCTCCTCGTGGTGGTTCTTGAAGCGCTGACTCCAGCTGCAGTCCACTCTTTGTGGATCTCCCCCACATTTTTGAATGGGTTTGTCGTCACAATTCTCTGCAGGGTGCGGTTATCCCTAGAGCTTGTACACTTTTTTCTACCACATTTTTTCCGTCCCTTCGCCTGTCTGTTAATGTGCTTGGACACAGAGCTCTGCGAACAGCCAGCTTCTTTAGCAATCACCTTTTGTGTCTTGCCCTCCTTGTGCAAGGTGTCAATGATTGTCTTTTGGACAGCTGTTAAGTCAGAAGTCTTCCCCATGATTGTGGTGCCTTCAAAACAAGACTGAGGGACCTTTTAAAGGCCTTTGCAGGTGTTTTGAGTAAATCAGCTGATTAGAGTGGCAGCAGGTGTCTTCTATATTCAGCCTTTTCAGAATATTCTAATTTTTTGAGATACCAAATTTGGAGTTTTCATTAGTTGTCACTTATGAATATCAAATTTAAATGTAATGAACATTGGAAATACATTGGTCTGTGTGCATTGCATGAATATAATGTACAAGTTTCACGTTTTGAATGGAATTACTGAAATATTTTCAACCTTTTGATGATATTCTAATTTACTGGCCAGCACCTGTACTTATTTTCCACCCTGATTTACAAATAAATTCTTTAAAAATCCTGCCATGTGAATTCATGGATTTTTTTTTTCACATTCTGTCTCTCACAGTTGAAGTGTACCTATGATGTAAATTACTGACCTCTGTCATCATTTTAAGTGGGAGAACTTGCACAATCGGTGGCTGACTAAATACTTTTTTGCCCCACTGTATGTGAAGTGCCTTGAGATGACTCTTGTCGTGATATGGCGCTATATAAATAAAATAGAATTGAATTGAAGTATCTCTGGGTCTTGTTCACGAGTGAGTTAAAGATGGAGCGCAACATCAATAGACAGATTGGTCCTGCATCTGCAGTGATGTGGGCTTTGTACCGGTCTGTCGTGGTGAAGAGATTTACCGGTCAATCCATAGTCTCAAGCTTTGGGTATTGACCAAAGGAATGAGATTGTGGGTACAAGCGGCCAAAGTTGGTTTTCTCTACAGCAGCGCTACTCAATAGGCAGCCCGCGGGCCAGGTCCCGGTCCCGGTCCGACGATTCGGCAGCTGAAGGCTCAGAAATGCTGATATTTCACACAATGTGTCAAATTCCCAATACTCCCAGCCACTGCTGCTTCACAAAATAGAATACTTTTTTGGGTTTAAGCCCATGAATGAGCTGCTGTCCCTGTGAAAATGGCGATTAATCAAAAATGTTCTTACTGCTAAAGATCAACGCTAGCTAAAATCGTTCAGGGAAACAATGAAATCCAAAATTTACTTTGCTTGCCGACTTAAACAAAAGACTCTCTGATGGTTTGCTGATAGCAATGAAGATAAACACAAGCTCCTCACTAATAAACAGTAAACACAAGGGGTGATGGGAATACAACAGTGAAAACATAACAGCTGCATCAAAAAGGATTTTCTACACTTAAAAATTCTGAGTGAAATTGAGAAGATAAAACCCAGAGAACGAGAAGAATGTTGACTCTGATATGGCCTGACAGATTTCTGTCCTGTTTGCCCTCTGTGTGTGTGTGTGTGTGTGTGTGTGTGTGTGTGTGTGTGTGTGTGTGTGTGTGTGTGTGTGTGTGTGTGTGTGTGTGTGTGTGCGTGTGTGTGTGTGTGTGTGTGTGTATGGGTGTGTGTGTGTGTGTGTGTGTGTCACTGTGGGTGCACGCTTGTGTGTCCACACTTGTCCATCCATGCATGTTTGTAACTGGGTGCGTGCTTGTGTGTGTGTGTGTGTGTCACTGTGGGTGCGTGCTTGTGTGTCCACACTTGTTGGTCTCAGTTGCTCCTCAGGTCATTTTTCTGAACATATGTCCTTTGTCTCACTGGTAACATGATACATAACAACAACAAAGGTCACCCTGATAACATAAATGTACTTTGTCAGGGAAAAGGCTTTTCTGGCATTATTACAGACTTGAAGCACTTCACACATCAGCGGTTTCTTCTGAGCTTAACTGGATACATTACACTGAAGGATATTTAGTGTTTGGAACTGAGATAAAACTGAGACTAGGAGTCATAAAGGTGTCGTTTAGTTTGAGCACACCTAAAATAGAAAATGTTATCAGATGCATGCACAAGCCAATTTACTGCACCTGCAATAACACAAGAAAATGGCTTTTGATAAGCTTTCAGTAGGTATCACTTACTGTCGTCTAGCATGGCCTGTTCCTTTCCCTGATGTCCTGTCGTGGTGGTCGGGGAGTATGATTGCTAAGTGAAAAATGTTTTAATTGATACTGAGAAGGAAATAAAACCACAACAATTATAAAATTTTATAGAAACATAGCACATATTCAACATAATCATTAATCACAAGACTGTAAAACAAGGCAGCAGTAATAATGTCAAAAATGGTTTCAATTAGGAATGCTCGTATCCAATCAAGTGATCTTCTAACGACTGGAATCTGGTGAAGAAGATCAGATTTATCCTTATAAAACAACAAACATGACCTTTTAAATTCATCCTGAGATTGAGATTTTCCAACAGAATAAGAATGGTTTAGTTTTCATTTCAACAAGTTCCTTTGCATCAAAAGTCATTGTTTCTTAATAAACAACACACAATGACAAACTACCAGAGTCCCAAAAAGAAAACCTAGCTTGATCTATAGATTTGCTAAAGCAGCTTTAAGAATGGACTAACATCCTCAAGTTTTACCGCTCTGACTGATTTGAAAAGGGAGATCCTGGTAATCCAGTAAAGGCACAAACTGCTGGAATAAAAGTCTTCTCATCTGAAGTGGAAAATAGGATTTATTTCTAAAAAAGTATATCTAATTTAAGCTGTAACTCATGAGGGATAGTTCTGTAAACAACATCTCGCACTGTCTATGAAAGGTATACCATAAGTTTTATGTCTGTAGCTGTAAGAGTAAATGCACGCACCAAACACAATTCACTGCAAGTTCATAAGAACATGAATACCACAACTCTTGTTAAATATTCACAAAATCAAGTTTGCTGTCCCAGTTTTTGTCCTCAGTGCTGCTTGAAATGAAGCTAGTTGAAGTGTTTTTTATTTTGTTTTAGGTTATTGAATATAAATGCAGCATATAGTTTTCGAGTTAGAATATGTTGTGGAGAAACAGTGACACATCCAGCATGATGCATACATTTATTTTGTGTTGATTAAAGCCTTGTTTACCTCTTAATACTCATGTCATCTCATCCTGTCACATCAAACCAGCTTAGTTACTGGTTCATTCCTAACTCATCAAATATGATAACTAAGGCAGTATTACATTATTAAGCCAATGAATGAATACAATTTGAGCCCATGAATAAAAATAAATGGTAGTCCAACTGAAATACATGAATAATTAGGTTTTCCTTTAGCCTTTTTAAATATTTTATATATCAGATAAAACATTCAGTGCACACTGAAAGCATAACTAATTTTGTTGGTATTTTAAATTTTAAATGTACTTGCTGTTGTAGGGTTTATGGATATCAGAAGGTAACAAACCATTCCCATGTTTTATGCATTTATGTCAGAGAATCAGGTTAATCAGTTGCTCATTTTAAGAGTTTATCATAGCAGTGACATAATTGCTTCACTCATCAGTAATTTTTTGCTCATACATATGAAGGACACCTTTAGATCAGAGAACAAAAAGCTGATTAGGATATTAATATGAATACATTGCTTGATATAATTATTTTTTGATTAGCCTCTTTTATACCAGTTTTCCCTTTCTCGCTCTCGACATCTTGCTGTCAACTGAGAAAAATGTCAAAATCTGCATTTAAACTGAATGCTATTAATCTGCATATTTCTGAATATTCAGTTATTTTGCCTTCTGTTTTGTGGCCAACAATCAGCAGCTGTGTCAGCCAGTGGGGCTGGGTTGTTCATCAGGATAGAGAAGGGGTAAGGGTGAACACTAAAATAGCAAAAACATTAATCAATCAAGTTTTAATCATTCACCGTGTTTGTATTTCTGACAATGAAATGAAATAAATGCCTCAATTACATAAATCAGATTGTGAGAAGTGAGAGATGTTTTGTCCTTAATTAGCACTGATGAGCAAAGATGGAGGTCAGCTGATCTCTAAACTGCAGATTAGCGTCTCGCTGTCCAACCGTCTGTCACATATATGGATGGTCGCAAAGACCAATGATGGGGTTTAGTTTAATCAGTTCAGTAATTAATTTAATCAGTAATTCTTTTATTTACAAAATTAATTGTTATAATTCATTTGATGAAAATTGCAAGAAATTGTGTTCAAGTAAATAATTAACAAATTAATTAGACATTGAATATTAATTAGGGCTGCTCAATTAATCGAATTTTAATCACGATTACGATCTGAGTTTTGAACGATTATAAAAAGCAAAACAAGCCGATTATTTGCTCCTCCCGCTTGCGCTGCCCTGAGTTGCAAATGAAGCGCTCCTCCCACGGTGTTGCCAGCTTAGCGACTTTGACGCTATTTCCAACAGCTTTTCAGACCCCCTTCTTGACTTTTTAAATCTTAAAAGTACCTAGCGAACACCTCAGAAACATCTCTGGTAACCCTTAGCTACTTTCTGGATAACTGTCATCGACGTTTCCTGCAGGTTAGCTAAACACTCCGCCTGTGCTCCGGACCGTTCTTCACAACATTAGGAAAGGGAATGATGTAGTGATGTGTCATTCGCTAAAGAAACAGCTCTCGGAGCCGGCTTCTTGTTGGATTAACCAGAGTGAGTGACACACACACCGCACCTGCGGACTCCTGAGCAGCTAAAAACGGCTAAATGTGCGGCGTGCTAAACACGCTTGCAGCTTGCCCCGATTGGGGTGCAGCTGTGGTTGGGACAATTATTATATTAACTGATGGACCTGTAAATAAATAGTTTATAAATAAGGTAGAAACAGATAGAAATAAGTTCCTCACACTGATAAATAATGACTAATCTCTCTGAGGACACGGTGCTAGTGCACTCTCCTACAGCACATTGACACTAAATGTTATGCAACTTTTTGTGAACATCAATTTATTTGCATTTATTTGTTATAAATGCCACTGTATAATTCTTGCTGTCAGTATTTGCAAGATATTGGTATTTAGGTCTGTACTGGTTAGACTTAAATGAGTTAAACCAAGGTCTATTGCCCTTGGGTCATAAGTATATAGGTCTTTTTATACTGGGAATCAGGAGTTATTTTAGTGATCATCTTGTTTCTTATTTATTTTTGTCCTGATTGCGCCCTTAGCAATTTTATGACAGAATAAAAACAAATAAAATCAACATAAATTGAAAAATCGTCCTAAATAATCGTGATCTCAATTTCAGTCACCATAATCGTGATTATTAGTTTTGCCATAATCGAGCAGCCCTAATATTAATTACTATCTACTATTTTATTATTGCAAGAAGTGAATATATATGTTGTTTTTATGTCCTCATTTAGAAAAGCTTGTTTAACAGAACAGTTAGTTTTTGCTGTTTTAATTTGTCCATTGATACATTAAGATTAAACTCGGTCACAATTAAGGGAGTCATAGTTTAGCGACTATGATGATCAAATACCACTTCAAGCAAAGAAAAATATTTTGTTTTGGTTTTTGAAAAGACTTCGTCAAGTTTCTGATGTCATAAAACTAAAACCAAATAGTAGTCCTGTTTTTTAAAGTTTGAATATGAAGGTTGCAGTTATTCATGTGGAGACGAAATTGAAACGGTCTAACATAAAGTCCTGGTCATAATCTTGTCAAAAATGTGTGGGTTTGTACCAATAAGATATATATATATATATATATATATATATATATATATATATATATATATATATATATATATATATAATGACCAGCAAGTATTCTACTTTTTGTTCTTGGTCACCAAAAGTATTTATTCAAAATCAACATTCACACAGTTCTTACCTCACTGTAAGAACAACTCATCATCTTCTTCAAATCCAGAAAACAGATTTCTTTATTAGATGGATGGATTGTTTATTATTCTCACAGATAAATTCACTACAAACCAGCAACTTCAAGGTTCATGAACATAAAACAAGTAAAACTGCAATAAAATCCATTCAGCTACTTGATCATATGTTCAGATCACATGCCAAAATTGTGCAAAAGAATATAAAAGCTGGCAAATACATCTTTCACATTCTCTAGAACACATGTCAGACTGGCCCGCGAGAGATTCAAGTGTCTTAAAATAGGTCTATGCCGCTTTAAAGCGCACATTATCAATAAACTACATTTCCCATAATTTATGGTGATTGTGTTCCCAGTGCAGTGACTCGCCACTATGTTGCAGTGTATCCACTTCCGTATTTAATTAATGCAACAAGTGAAAATAACTTACCACATCATCCCAAAATGTCCAGGAACAGAAAGATTGATGCAGAAGGAAGGGTGTTTCAAAAAAGATGGAACATGTTGATGCTTCAAGGAGAAAAACCGGTATGTCTTTACAGTCATTAGCGTCCACGCTACTAGCATCAGCGTCTGCGGCGTTACCTCCTCTGCCTCAGACAAACTGAAAACACTCCTCTTACTCAGCACCACGTTTACTCAGCAATTAGCCAACTTTGAAGCCCAGAAATGGATTTTAACAGCTCAGTAATCTGTTTGTTGTTGACATAGAAAGCGCACCAACCAACTTCCAGACCGAGATGATTGAACTCCCGTTTAGCTACACGCTCAAGTCACTATGACTCTGTGGCTACTGCAGCTTTTATCCCCCTCCCCGACACAACTGCGTGGTCCAGATGCTCTCCAGGTCCAGCAGCGCAAACCTGTGTGAGCAACTGTTTCTCACTGATTAACTCTGTCCTTAACTCAGAGCCAACCCCACAGATGCAGGTCTGGCTGGAACAGGTGAGCATCACAGGAAATCAGAGTGGAGAAAACTGGGATTGAATTATTTGGTTTTATTAACCTTTTCTGCTCCAAAGCATGAACGTTAATAGGTGAGATGTTGCATTTTCATTTAAGATAATTACTATTTTTTATTGATATTGTTGGCCAGGGAAAAAAGATTCCACCGACTTTAAAACAGGAAAGATTACAGATAGAAGAATAGAAATAGAAAATCCCTTAATTGCCCCTCAGTGGGGAAAGCTTGGTGTCACAGCAGCAATAACATTCATTACAGGAGCAACAAAGAAGAGTAAAACTAAGAATAAATGAGAAAACATAAAATAGAAACACTTAAAAGATTGAAAAGATAAAAAAGAAGAAATGCTGAATATATACAAATTTTAAGGAATAAAATATTTTTAAAAAATTGAGACATAAGTAAAGAATACCACTGATGTGTGCTTTATTTAAAATCGACTTGCTCGTGTGTAATTTGGTTATTCCACATTCAGTGTTACTGCAAAAATAAGTATGTTTCCAAATGAAAAGGTTCAACCATTCATATCTGTAGATAAAGGAAAATGTGCACATTTGCCATTACTTTTTAAAAAATATTGAGTTTGGCCCGCCTCTTCGTCCCAGTTTTTCATTTTGGTCCATTTTGAATTCGAGTTAGACACCCCTGCTCTAGTGCAAAAGACAACAATTAACAATTATTCCCAACAGTCTGTTCACTTGTTCGAATATACTACAACGGCTTGCCATACTTCCTGCACCAGCAGTAATGTGACTCGTATCTGCAGCGGTTTTTATCCATAGCGCTGCAGGATGCCGAATAAACAGGATGGTGGGGACTTTTCATCCACTTGTAGAGTTTAATCTTTCTTAGTTTTACCATCATCATAAATTTTTCTGTGCACCACTTGATCGTGAGACTGCTACCCGTTAGCTTTAGCATTAGCCAATCTGGGTGTAGCTGCAGTTTTGATCCCAAACTTTTAACCTTGGGGCAGCAGTAGCTCAACAGGTTGAGCGGGTTGTCCAGTGATCGGAAGGTTGCAGGTTCGATCCTGGCTCCGGACAGAGAATTCTGCTGTTGTGTCCTTGAGCAAGACACTTAACCCACCTTGCCTGCTGGTGGTGGTCGGAGGGTCCGGTGGCGCCTGTGCTCGGCAGCCTCGCCTCTCATCCCCACCAGTGTATGAATGTGTGTGTGTGTGTGTGTGTGTGTGTGTGAATGATACACTGTAGTGTAAAGCGCTTTGGAGTCCTTACTCTGAGAGGCGCTATACAAGTGCGGGTCATTTATCATTTATCATTTATCATCATAACCGGTTCTGTCTTTGTGCCTTTTCTGGTTCCTTTACTTTCCTCCACTGCGTCCAGATTTCCACACTGTGCGCCAGTAAAAAGCATTTTTCTTACACATAACTTTTGTTCAATAAAGTTCAGGGGAAAATGGTAATTGAAAGATGTTGCACCAGTGCTATGTTTAAAAATGGTCAGCCACGCACAAACAGTTTTTTTTTCATCGCACCGTACAGCCCTGCTCTGATATGGAAGAGCCTGGGGAAAATCAGGACGTCAATAGCACCAACCATAGATATGTACCAACTAGCGAGAAAAACAATTTTTGATCTTTTTCTGCAGCGGTTTTAGTGCGTTTTGGTGCACCACTGCTGATACAGCGCCCCTGTAGTGGCGCAACGCTGCAACTGCAGTTAAAATAACATCCATATAGTTGGGGGCAGAGTGAAATCAGGCTGGGGCGGCACAAAAATAGCTGGAGGCGGCCGCCATGCAAATTTGAATGCAGGGAAACCCCTGTAAATCATCTGACAACATTCAAAGTTACTTTATTAATCCCAGAGGGAAATTAGAGTTTCAGTACACACAATTCAGAGATCAGACATACAGGGAGTGAGAATTATTAGGCAAGTTGTATTTTTGAGGAATAATTTTATTATTGAACAACAACCATGTTCTCAATGAACCCAAAAAACTCATTAATATCAAAGCTGAATGTTTTTGGAAGTAGTTTTTAGTTTTAGCTATTTTAGGGGATATCTCTGTGTGCAGGTGACTATTACTGTGCATAATTATTAGGCAACTTAACAAAAAACAAATATATACCCATTTCAATTATTTATTTTTACCAGTGAAACCAGTATAACATGTCCACATTCACAAATATACATTTCTGACATTCAAAAACAATACAAAAACAAATCAGCGACCATTATAGCCACCTTTCTTTGCAAGGACACTCAAAAGGCTGCCATCCATGGATTATGTCAGTGTTTTGATCTGTTCACCATCAACATTGCGTGCAGCAGCAACCACAGCCTCCCAGACACTGTTCAGAGAGGTGTACCGTTTTCCCTCCTTGTAAATCTCACATTTGATGATGGACCACAGGTTCTTAATGGGGTTCAGATCAGGTGAACAAGGAGGCCATGTCATTAGTTTTTCTTCTTTTATACCCTTTCTTGCCAGCCACGCTGTGGAGTACTTGGACGTGTGTGATGGAGCATTGTCCTGCATGAAAATCATGGTTTTCTTGAAGGATGCAGACTTCTTCCTGTACCACTGCTTGAAGAAGGTGTCTTCCAGAAACTGGCAGCAGGACTGGGAGTTGAGCTTGACTCCATCCTCAACCCGAAAAGGCCCCACAAGCTCATCTTAGATGATACCAGCCCAAACCAGTACTCCACCTCCACCTTGCTGGAGTCTGAGTCGGACTGGAGCTCTCTGCCCTTTACCAATCCAGCCACAGGCCCATCCATCTGGCCCATCAAGACTCACTCTCATTTCATCAGTCCATAAAACCTTAGAAAAATCAGTCTTGAGATATTTCTTGGCCCAGTCTTGACGTTTCAGCTTGTGTGTCTTGTTCAGTGGTGGTCGTCTTTCAGCCTTTCTTATCTTGGCCATGTCTCTGAGTATTGCACACCTTGTGCTTTTGGGCACTCCAGTGATGTTGCAGCTCTGAAATATGGCCAAACTGGTGGCAAGTGGCATCTTGGCAGCTGCATGCTTGACTTTTTTCAGTTCATGGGCAGTTATTTTGCGCCTAGGTTTTTCCACACGCTTCTTGCGACCCTGTTGACTATTTTGAATGAAACGCTTGATTGTTCGATGATCATGCTTCAGAAGCTTTGCAATTTTAAGACTGCTGCGTCCCTCTGCAAGATATCTCACTATTTTTGACTTTTCTGAGCCTGTCAAGTCCTTCTTTTGACCCATTTTGCTAAAGGAAAGGAAGTTGCCTAATAATTATGCACACCTGATATAGGGTGTTGATGTCATTAGACCACACCCCTTCTCATTACAGAGATGCACATCACCTAATATGCTTAATTGGTAGTAGGCTTTCGAGCCTATACAGCTTGGAGTAAGACAACATGCATGAAGAGGATGATGTGGACAAAATACTCATTTGCCTAATAATTCTGCACTCCCTGTACAAAGGCAAAGACGCATGACAAGAATTGGTGACTGTAGTTATTCGCAACCCCGAGTCGTGCTACCTTAATAGAGATCAGAGGGTTACATGAGGATTGGTTCAGGTGGAGGGGAAAAAAGGCACTTCAGAGTTACCCTCCACAGGGAGGGCAGCTTTGCTATGCAAAAAAACACCTCAGACAGAGATGCAACAGACTTCAGACATCACACAACAAAAGTGTCCACTCAGCTACTTTCTGCTCAAGATGACCTGGAACTTAAAACTTTCCAGTATACAGCCCATAACGTGTTGGACCGGAGCAGGATATAGACCCAGACAATAACTTCTTCTCCAGCATCAACAGCAGCTGCTGCTACTACAGTGATGAAAAGTGCAACACCATCAACATGGACAATAAATAATCAATAATCCATTTTAATAGCAGAAGTTTATATTCAAATTTTCAGAACATTAAGGTTTATTTAGATCACTTTTCTAATCCCTTCAAAATATTTGCAGTGTCTGAGACATGGATCATGGAAGAGAAGGGAATGAACTTTGACCTAGAGGGATATGAAGTTAACTTTGTTAACAGAAAGATTAAGACTGGAGGGGGAGTTGCTGTATATGTGGACCAAACTTTAAATTACCATGTGGTAGAAAATATGACAACTGCAATTGACAACTTACTGGAATATCTAACAATAGAAATTTGTTTAAAAAATAATAATAATAATAAATAAATTAAAATAAATAAATAAATAACAGAAAAACATTTTAATCAGTTGTATCTACAGAGCACCAGGATCTGACATTCAGGAATTCAATAATTGGATTGAAGGAACATATTCGGGAACCAATCAGAAAGTTCTTTTCATTTGTGGCGATTTTAACATCGACCTGTTCAATCCTACTAAACATGAACTTACAGATGAATTTACCAATATAATGTACAGCCTAGTTTTATATACGAGAATCACCAGACCAAGCAGAATTACATCCCATAGTGCCACTTTAATAGACAATATTTTTACTAACGATTTGGAAAACAACACTACTAGTGGACTGCTGATTAATGATATCAGTGACCATCTACCAGTTTTTACTATTTGTGACAGAATTTATAAGAGAAATCATTCAGTTAGCAATCAGAAAACCAAGCAGATGAAAACAGAGGAAAACATAAATGCATTAAAAAATGATCTAGTGCTTCAGAGCTGGGAAGAGGTATACAAAGAAAGGGACATTGACAAGGCATACGAGTCATTTTTGCAAACATTCTGGTCCCTGTACGGCAAAAACTGTCCAGTAATTCAATTTAGTACAAAACAAAAACAAGCAGGTCAGCTGTGGTTGACAAAGGGTTTAAAAAATTCATGTAAAAAGAAAAATACCCTGTACAGGGAATTTATAAAACAAAGAACAAAAGTGTCAGAAAATAAATATAAAAAATATAAAATAAATTTGCAAACATTATATGGCATTGTAAGAAAAAGAATACTTTAGCAAACAAGTGTATGATAATAGGAACAATATAAGAGGAACGTGGAAAATATTAAATGACATCATTAAAAATAATGCTGGACAAAACTATCCACAGTACTTCATTGAAACTTATATCGTACAGGACAACACTGAGGATGTGGCCAATAGCTTCAATAAATTCTTTATAAACATCGGACCAAAACTAACAGAGACCATTCCAGAACCACAAACCTCTGAAAATTGGACCAGTAATCTGATCGAAAGGAACCCTAAGTCCATGTTCATCAGAGCAGTAGAGGAACGAGAAGTCATTGATATTATTAATAAATGGAGACATAAAACATCCACAGACTGTCATGATTTAGTTATGACCACTGTTAAAATAGTGATTGAAGGAATATCTAAACCACAAACTTACATCTGCAACTTATCATTCCAGACCGGTAAATTTCCTAACTTAATGAAAATAGCGAAAGTTGTACCACTGTTTAAAAGTGGGTATAAACACTACTTCACAAACTACAGACCTGTTTCCTTACTTCCTCAATTTGCCAAGATACTAGAAAAGCTGTTCACTTACTGCCTAGATACATTTTTTGAAAAACATAAATAGGCCTGCAGCCATCGAATATTTTTGTAATCAAGTACTCTATCGAATCTTTTATCGATTGATTGAGTACTCTAATAAATTACCCTTTTGCCTTTGTAAACCATTATATCCAATAACATGTTATAAAATATGAAAGACCGCTTGAAATGAGCAAGCAATTGCCAGTTGTTCATCAAGTTTTATTCAAAATTATTTTTCAAAACTTTAGACAAAAACTAGGAGGATAACTGTTGAAGTAGCGCTGCGAGCAGCTGCGGCCCAAACAGCACCAGAACCGCTCACGGCGCATGCGCAAACATGTCTCGCCAGCTATTTCCCTATTAACACACGTCCGTTTTAATTTCAACTTATTTTTTTCTCTCACTAACACGGATTGTCGAGAAAGCATGTTTGCCGTGATTATGTCAAGTTATACTGATCACAAAACATTTATTTACTTTCTTTCGTTTTCTTCCGCCACTCATAAATACCTGTGTCCTCCTGCAGCAATCCCGAGGGACAACAGGCATCAATAACAACACGATTAAAAGTCTGACGTGTTGTAAAAACTGCTATTTTTAGCACATTTTAAGACCGACGTGTAGCTACCAGATGTACGGTGTGAGCTGAAACCAAGTGCTTCGAATGAAAAAGTCGCACAGTGTCCACAGAATATATAGAAATACAGGCTAAAATTCATCATCTTGTAGAGGCTCCGAGTCCATTTGCAGAAGTGGCATTTACATGTGGATGTTTCCTGGTCAGTCAGTTGCTGCAGCATTGAGGTTGTGTTGTTGTGTTAGGCTAAATCCATTTTACAGTATTTACAATGGAGTACGTTTTCCGCCTTACGACGTGAAAAATGGTCCCACACCTTTGACATTTCCTGTCTTTTTTGCACTCCACCAGGGTCCACGTTGCACGCCATGAGAGAAGTGACGCACATACATACTGCACTGAATGCACACGCGAGTAGCAAATGTAACTTATTTCGGTCCGGGTGAAACATGACCCCGGGCATTGCAAGGCCATGAATTAATTAAGCATGAATTAAACTAAGCCTCGAGGCAGAGAATTTGACTCGAGGATTTTTTGTACTCGAATTATTCGAGGTACTCGAGGAATCGTTTCAGCCCTAAACATAAACTACTTACTAACAGCCAATATGGATTTAGAGCTAATTGTTCAACATCACTGGCACTAATTGAAACACTAGAGGACATTGCAAATGCTATAGATCAGAAAAAAGTGTAGGAGTATTCATAGATCTAAAAAAAAGCATTCGACACAATCATAACATCCTACTAAATAAACTGGAACACTATGGAATTACGGGGGTGGCACTAGACTGGATCAGGAATTATTTGACCGACAGGAAGCGGTGAAGTTGGATGGAATCAACTCATCATGCTTGGACATTGTTTGTGGTGTTCCCCAGGGGTCAGTGCTTTGTCCAAAATTGTTCATTCTTTATATTAATGACATCTGCAAGGTGTCACAGTCATTAAAGTTCATTATATTTACAGATAATACAAATATTTTCTGTTCTGGGATAATTTCAAGGAACTCCTACATACATCCTCAACTCAGAACTACAAAAAATAAAAAATAAATGGTTTCAATGGAATAAATTATCACTAAACTTGACGCCATAAGCAGCCTTGGAGTTGCATGCAAAACCCCCACGCTGGAAGGAATGCAGACAAATGCTGTGAATCTATCCACCCACCCCCCCGCCTTCAGATTGAGGTCCCCACCGAGGTCATCAAGCTAAAGGACTCACTTCTCTTTGTGCTTCCCCATGACCTCCCTCCCACCTGCGTAGCCAGCTGGTTGAGCACCACAACGGGCCGCCCCCCGCTGAGGAACCAGGATCCCAGCCCCTCCCCCCTACCTACTGGGTCTCATGTTGTGAACTGTGACGTTTGTTGCTTACATGTCGGGTGTTTTTTTGCATTGGAGTGCTACACCCTGCTGGTGTAACCCTGTTAATGCCTTTTTTTTCTCCCTCCCTGAACTTCCCTCATGTAACACCCTTTTCTTCTATCTATTAAGGTAGCGCGACTCATGTTGCGAATGACCGCAGTCACCAATTCTTGTTATGTGTCTTACCCACGTATGTCTGATCTTTGAATTGTGTGTGCTGAAACTGAATTTCATTTCTCTGTATGTCCTGCACATGTGGAGAATATGACAATAAATGACTTTGAATCTTTGAATCTAAAACTAAAATCATGTTGTTTGGGAACAGCAGCCTAAATTTACAAGAACAAATCCAAATTGATGGTGTGAGAATTGAAAGAGTGTAGGAGATCAGAGTTCTTGGTGTAATAATAGACAATAGCTGGAAAGCTCACATTAAACATATAAGCAATAAAATCTCAAGAAGCATCTCAATATTAAATAAAATCAAACACATTCTTGTCAAAAGTCACTCCACATTCTATACTGTTCACTTATTTCCACATATTTAAATTACTGTACAGAGGTTTGGGGAAAGACCTATAAATGTGCATTATTATCATTATCTGTGTTTCAAAAAAGGGCTCTAAGGATCGTTCATAACACTGGTTACACAGATCATACAAACTCGTTATTTTTAAAATCACAAATCTTAAAATTTCCAGATATAGTTCAATTTCAAACAGCACAGCTAATGTATAAAGTAAACAATAAACTACTTCCAGACAACATATTAAAACTATTTCATAAAAGGGAGGGGAGGTATCAGTTAAGAGGGCAGTTAAAATATGAGTCCGAACAACATTAAAAACTTTCAGTGTGTGCGTGCGGTGTGAAACTGTGGAACAGAATGAATGATGAACTGAGGCAATGTCCAAACATGATGCTGCTTAAAAAGGCTTAAACTCATGATGTTTACCAAATACAAGGAAGAAGGTCCAAAAGTGTGTGCCTAAACACAAAATGTTTGTATTTATATTATCGTGATAAACCATGTGCCATTTGTGTGAATATGTTGCAAAGTAATTAGCCAAAAACTACCAGACAACATTAAATGACTATTAGTTATTTAATTTCGAGAAAGGGGTGGGATTAAATAAGCTAATTCTTATTCCTACTCCCATTTGAACATGTGTAAACATAAAAAATAATAAAAAAATAAACGAGAAGGAGAGCTTACTTATGTTGTGTGTTTTACTATGTGTATGTACGCATGTTCAAAATAAAGACAAAGACAAAAGGTTTTTGAGCCTGGGAAAGAAAATGTAACAAACTAAATGATGCCTCCTTATGAAGATGTTTTTTGTGCACCTTTTACTGCGACCCTGCCTACACAAGGAGGGGAGAATAATTATCATTCAGGCAGGATTTGACTCCTCAGTTGGATCAGGTCACTATAAAGCTCTGCCCTGCATCTCAAGTCGGGGTGTATTGATATCCTTTAATTGGATAGACAAAAGAAAAGATAAATAGGATGATACTCCTCTGTTTTTCCCAGGACTTTTCTTAAAATCTGTGCACAAGTTTGTTATGTTGGATTCATACTGCCAACATTTAGCAGGGCTGTACAGTGTGACAAAAAAAATTTAAATAAAAGGCTCCAAATCCATGGCACGCCACTAAACAGTGGTTGTAGTCTATTATGATAAAGTGTTACATTGTCAGTTACTCTTATATTCTACTACAATTCCCACAATACTTGCGTGTTCTCACAAGTTTACTTGTAAAAAGCCATGCGATTCACAGAATCAGGTTGAATTGAAAAAAATTGGAACGGTATTTGAAATGTTTAACAGAACAGAAAAACAAACCCTGTGAATAACAAAAAACAAAAACACAACCTGCACCAAATGAAGATACATCTGAGAAGAGAATAGTTTACAAGTACAACAGGGCACTGTTGTACCTGAACAAGTTCATTGAACGGTCATTCGTGAACTTGTTTGTCTTCTGTGAATGTAAACGGAACTCTTTCATATTTTGCCTGTGTGTGAACAAGTTTGTGAACAGTGCTCTCTCCATTCAAGAGCTCTAGATCTCCACGGAGCTAAAGTCTTAGCTAAAACATTCTGTTAACCATAGACTTTAAAAAACGTAGACCCCACATATGTGGCCACCATAGGCAGTAGTGGTCGGTGCTGCAACTACTCTTCAGTGTCTGTGCTGTTGAGGACGAACCTCTGTATTGAACAGTTCTACATTATAAATGACCAAAAATATTCTTGAAATTGCACTGACAAATAAATGTGTCTGAAGGTATTTCTTGATATTGTGTTTCATTGTATGCATTGTATTGTATTGTCAGTGTGTTTCGGTAATCTCAAGGACTACTTTTATAACAGAATTTCTGGTAACAACTTACAAAAAGGATCCCTTTATTAACACTTAGTGCATTAAGCATTAATACACAAATGATCCCTTTATTAACATCCCAGATATTGTTAGCTATTAAGTGTCCTCAAAGTTAGGACAAAGGGCGGTTTAAGTAACACTGATAAAGGGGCCCTTATTGTAAAGTGTTACTGAACTTTTATGCTAGTGCTACAAGTTTTTGCTTTGTGCTACAAAAGCCACAAACTTTGTAGCACCACTGCTAAAAGCTAAATATGTTAACATACAGCCCGGTTTCGGGGAGCAATTAGAATCGTTATAGAATAGAGACATCCTTTATTGTCCCATAGTGGAATCCACATTTTATTTTGTCTGTTTTTTTATTTGGAAGACTTTTTCCACCACCTTCCAGGTGAAACTTGTGACATTGGTTTTCCTACTAATATAAGGTCACATTTGGTCAACATTAAAGATCTTTTCGTATTTGACGGAACAAACAGTAAATTGAACCTTGCTGGTTTTATTTATTAAAGGTCAAATATTGTTTAAAACATTTTATGAAGGTTTGAATATTCAAGCTTTGATAAGGTCAATATTTGAATAAAGCTCGTGTCTCTTGACCTTTTTCAAGTTTTTTCATGTAAGAAAACATGAAGCTAAAATATTTTCTAAAATTTAATAACTAAAACATTTATATTCATATTGCTTGTGATTAAATGTTAAAAGCAGTTTTAATTCACCACATAATGCACAATTAGGAGGAAACATAAACAAACTGTTTTCGGTTAATCTTGCCCCCCACGACGATAAAACCAGATGTGAATCATCTGTTCAGTCTGCACTCGTCTGCAATCTGTTTTACATCCAACAGAAGCACAAATCATTGTTTTGCCAAACAGTCAAATTTTTGCAACCTTGTAGCGGATGTTATTGTGCAGGGAAATAAAACACACAAAACGCAACAGCAGAAATAATTTGAATTGAAACCTTTATTTAGTAGTTTAATGTTAGTATAAACAAAAAAAGCATGAATGTTTTGGTTTTTGACATTCTGATTTGATAGATTTGTTATCTTAGTCGTGTCCAATCCCAAGTCCAAGTCCAATCCAAAGTCCAATGGCGAGTGGAAAGAGATGCTTTTTCTCCCGTGGGAGAATTTAGATGAATTTTCTATCAGATTATATCCACTTCTCACATCCTCCTACAGACACATCTACAATGATTGTTTTGTGTTTAAGGGATAAAATTGTTTAACTTAATGCTTATGAATAAATTAAAGTTGACAAGTCTCCGTTTTCCCAATAAAGGTCGTCCAGACTCCCTTCATAAGATTTATCGTTTTTTTATTAACCTGTCAGGATTGTTGTGAGTTCGGTGGGAGAAATGAAGATCATCAAGAACTTAGACTGTCTGGGCCTGTAAATCCAATCGGCGTTTTCACTTCAGTAAACATTTCTAAGAAAATTAAGCAGTGACAGCTGTGTTTATGAAGAGTGATCTCTTGAAAAGTTGACTAAACCTTATTTTGACACTGATAATGATGGAGCCCAAGACCGTGTAAAGAGAAAGGAAGAAAGTGTGGTTATTGTGGCTCTCACAGTTGATTTCACTCCCAGATATGTTTATTGATCAAGGGCCAACTTCACAAAACTGTCACAGGTGAATTGTTGTTTTTCCAAACGTTTCTGATATTTACGGTTCCCATATGATCGATCCTGTTACCTTTGATAAGTCTCAGAATTTTCCTGAAGCTTCCACACAGTTTGTAAATCAGTGTAATGGGAAAAAAAAATATTTGATCAATTTTATTTTGTTAAAACGATCACCTGGAGATAAGTTCAAGGTTTACAGTATCTTAAAAATAATCGACTAAACATAACATTCCCTTCACCATTAGCTGTACTAGATTTTAGTGCTAATTAGCACACATTCGTGTCAAAGACGAAGCATCGAGACATTGTCTTGGTGGACTAATTGGTCATCTGTTTTTAACATCCAGCTCAAGGCACCACTGATCAAGTGTAGCCTCACTGAGCTGGAAGCCCAACTGCATACTCTATGTGTGTGTGTGTGTGTGTGTGCGTGTGTGTGCGTGCGTGCGTGCGTCTCACTATAAAGCCTGGTTTATGCTTCTCCGTCAGCTCCGCAAGGGACAGACATGCACGGATTGACGGAAGCTTTTTGCTTTCATACTTCTCCGTCTCCTGGAGAGTGTTGCAAAGCAATTCCCTGGCAGGACAACAGAGGGCGTAGCGCTGTTCTGTGGTATCCTGTCATGTATCGGTCCAAGATAGTGTGTTTATATTGTGTTTTTTGTGCATATAAGAGAGTTTTAACACTGACATATTTGTCTCTCATTCTCCCACCTCTTCATGCGCTCCCCACCTCTAAACCCACGTTTCTGTCATTTCCGTCCACAAATAAAATGCTTGCTGCTAGGGCTGTCGCGGTTGAGGAATTCCCCCTGCGGTGATTCAGGGTGGCTTAATATTGCGGTGTGCGATATTATTGCAGCATTTTCTTTTTATTGCAGTACTATCTAAACATAATGTTTACACATTTAAAAAAGGTTAAAAATTGCCGTGCCTTCCTTTATAACACTTTACTGATTGCAGATCAAAGGGCAGTAACAACACAGATCGCAGTAATGTTTGTTTCTTCGACAGTCGGAGTCCGTTTGAACTTAAAAACAACAAAATTCAGGAGAAGGTTAAACTTTCAAATGCAAATTTGGCTGCAGCATCTAACAAATAAGAAACAAGTCCCCATTTTGTTTAGTTGTTTAAAATCAAGCATAAAAAATTACATGTACCGGGCGCGGGGCACTATCATTTCACTTTCACTTTCACACACACGAATGACGGAGATTTATAGCTCGGTCACGTCCTTGTTACCCACAAGGAAAACCAGCATGTTAACCATATACGGTTTGAGAGAGGATCTGAGAGGGGTGGCAGCATTTGCAGCAACACTGAAAACCCTCTTGGATGGTGCGCTCGTTGCACTAAAAGCTGCGAGTTGTGAAGCGCGTTCCATCCGCGAGCCGCATCACCGCGCAGAAAGTGAATGCATCAAGCATAAACCAAGCATAAATCAGGCTTTACACACACGTATTTGCGTGCGACTGGCGAGCAAAGGGAATCTCTCCCAGTTGTTGCTCCACCATGTCGGGGGGGTTTCTTTAGGGTGGATGCAATCCTCCTACAAGTAGTGAGTGAGATCCAGCTCGGCTCAAACTCTCTTCGGGACGGTTGCAGAAGCAGTGCTTGTCCGGGACTTCAGGAGGTCTCCGAGCGTTTATTTATTTATTTTATTTTTTTATTTTTTTTGCCGCTGCAGCTCTGTCTCGGCCAAGGACTCTGGCTGCGCAGCAGCTGACGTACTGAAAACCAAAGTGCTCCCAAAGGAGCGAAGTAACGTTTCGTTTTGATACCAGTGCAGCCATCCTTCTCAACATGCATCATTGAGTTGAATCAAGTTCAGTAATCGCGGTGGCCCATGATGCAGCGCGGTGGGTTTCTTCATATTGCGATATTTCATTTTTGCGGTTACCGTGACAGCCCTACTTGCTGCGCATCTTTTCACTCCTCCAGTCACGGGAGAATTAAACGTTCATACTTTTAGAGTTTTTTCGCGAGGTATTTTTCAAGCTTCTCCGTGTCTGCCGCTAGTATCCTCGGCTCTCTTTGCAATGGCGGCGCTGTAAACAACAGCGGTGTCCTGACCAATCACAAGCTTGCGTAATCCGTCTCGTTCGATGGATGTTTAAAAAAGTGGGCTCGACTCCGTACGTACTTGCGTGCCTGCCGGATCCCTACGCAAGGACGGATAATGGCGTTGCGTGTCTCCGCACTGACGCAGACGGAGAAGCATAAATTAGGCTTTAGGTTAAACCACACCTAGTGTAATACTTGTGTACTTTTGAGTTTTAACAACGGTCAAAACCCTGTGAAGTTGAAAGTATTCATGGCCCTTAGACATGAGCTAGAGTAGGGATTCCCAGCGGTGCGCGAGCTGCCGCTAGGGGGTGCGCAAGGTGAGAAGTGTAATGGCTGCGGAGCTCAGAGAAGTCTGTGGTATGTCACCGTTAGCGTAGCCAGAAACTAATTTGTGGGTGGGCTTAAGAAAAAGTAAGTGAGCCCAATAAATGCAATTGAAAACAAGTATATTTTGCTTGTGTGTGTGTGTGTCCTTCGCATGTGCCCTAGCTTCATAATAATAATGCACCGAGCATCGTCACTCTGGCCTGCGCACGCCGTCAATAGCAAGATATGTTCAGTATTTGATCATTTTTAACGGTGTTGGAGAAATTTGAAGGTGGTGAGTCATTCTGGCAGATTGTAATTAACACCCTGTCTCATGCAGGTGTTCTGACATTGTAAACCTCACACACAGAACATTGTGGATGTAACTAAATAAATCAAGAAATGATTCCCATCTGAGCATTTTAGCATTATTATATTAATATATTACCACACTGACTGTGGGACAGCATTCTAAACGTGTCAGGCTGTAACAGAGCGCTGAAGATCTGAAGTTCAGAGTGTGTCTGTCAGAGGTCAGACGCGTTCCAGCAGAACCACGGCTCACGGGTGCACATGTGAGCACATCTGGGCTGGGCATAAGTAATTTTACAACATTGGTTTAAATAGCACCAATAATGAGACGCAGTGACTTGAGCGGCTCATGGAGCTGTGCCGCACACACACATACTGATTCAACAAGCGCACGCTGCGCAAACTCCGGTGCGCCATCAGACTGAAGGCAGAAATGAGCGCTGCCTCCTCCGTGATAAAAAAAAAACTTACAAGAGGTTTTATAACAACATTTTTCATTCAAGGTCAAATTAAGATATTAGCTTCTATTTTGGGATGACGTATTACGCCGGGGACACACCGGCCGCGGAAGCGCCGAGAAGCGAATCGCTCATGAAATTCGGCCGCTGCTCGCCGCTCCTCAGTTCAGATCAGACGCGCCCCAGTCGAGGCACGCCTCGGCTCAGCTGTAGTTTTTCTTTTAACTACTTGGTGTCCTCCATTTCCTCTCTGCCTTTTCTCAGCTCTTTTCCTCTACATTTGAGTGTTTGTACGTGTGTGTGCGTGCGTGCGTGTGTGTGTGCGTGCGTGCGGGTGTGAACCTATGGTATGAACCAGTTGTTTCTGCCAGTTCAATCTCTTGGAACCCGCTCCAATTCTGCAGCTGTATCCTAGCAATTTCTTCCGAAATGGGTACGTTAATAACCATGTTTTTCGGGGGTCGTACAGCTCCTTGTGTTTCTCAACTTCCATAATTAATTTAAAGTCATCCATCTTAACTGCTTGCCTCAGACTTTCTGCCTCTCTGTCTTCCTGTTTGCTCCGGTGAAAAGACACCCAAAACCACACCCCCGTCACGTGGTCACACACGCACACAAGTTCGATGTGTGTGTGTTCGTGTGGTTTTTCTGCAGTGTCTGATTACGAACACATTTGACTATTGTGGCATTTTATTTTGAAATGCTTTATTTTGTTAACTTTACCGGCCTGCCTCTTATGTCTAGGTTTGACTTCCTGCCAGAATTGACGCGATTCACCCGCGACTCGCGAAAAAAATAGAGCCGACGCCGAAATGATCGCTGCACGGCGCGGGCTGGAGCGCCGGCGTGAGGCGATTCGCGGCGCTTCGGCGGACCATGTGGTCTATAGAATAGCTTAACAAGGGCGCCGAATGAAGGCGGTCCCATTTTCACGGCGCTTCCGCGGCCGGTGTGTCCCCGGCGTTAAAGTCGAGTCCGCTCCAGCCATTTCTCATTTCAGAGAAAAATAGAACAGGTTAGATGCACCTATTAAATAAAATTACTAACAAACTCAAGAATCTTTCTTTGCTTCATTGTTCTGGTGCTGAAAATATCACTAATGCGGATCAAAGGAGATACACAGATGAATGCACCTCTTATTTATTATTTGGAGACTACATTTACTGCAGCTAGCAGAGGCAGAGATTTTTTCTATTGATACACGGAATTTACAGAATCATTTAAAATTTTAATAGGGGAAGACTGCAGGAGGGAGCGGTAAAATACAGGGGGTCCCCAGCAAAAACAAGAAACTTTACGAGTCTGATGAAACTTGCTGGTTTTCTATCAGGCAGTCACGGGGCAGCTCCAACAACCCAGTGGCTGTGCTGGGTCAATGTTATCGAGCTCAGTCCGGCTCGGCCGTGAATGAGCCGAGGCGACGTCGTGCTCTGCTTAAGAAGAGGTGTTATTTTCCCGCTTCATAAGAAGCGTCCAACATGTTTTTACGCTTTCTCCGAGACATGTCACGTCGCTAAGTTGTTAGCACCGCATGCTAACACGTCAATAGTGCAGCGTAGCCTGCTGGAGGTTTTAAGGGTTCAGATGAAAACACCCGGCCTCTCAGGTTGCACACACATCGATCTTAAGTTGTCGCTGTTGCTCTCACGCCGTAATACAGTATTAGATGCGGTTAAAGTCAGACATGAAAAAATAGATACATTTTACATAAATAAGTGATGCTTAGCCTGGTGGGGGGAGGAGAACCTGGCCTAATAAGCACTGGAGGAAACCCTGTCAAGATCGTCAACACTCGTTTATCTTAATGCTATTGAAACATGTAAACCACAAAGCATTATATCCACTGCTACCTTTCTAATTTTAAACTCAGTAATTTATGCTGTAACATCACCTTGCCTTGCCTGCGCCTTGCTGCCCGCCGGCTGTGATCCCAAGCGACAGCATAGTAGTTCCCACTGCTTCGGGAAACAGCGAAAAAAAAAAAAAAACTTGGGATCTTGTAGGCATGGTGGTAGGATTTCAGCCGTGGCGGGGCGCCACGGCTATGCCTATGTAAGGAAAACCCTGCAGCCAACTTCCGCAGGAGCATTTTGTTTTTCGATAATTTCTTATACTGGAGACGAGAGAGCCGGATGTTCCCTTTCAGCACGTTTAAAGCAATCTTGCACAGAGCGTGCACACTATCTGGCGAGCAGTCTTTTAAAAACTCGGGACGTATCCGGGTGCTCATGCGAAACAAAGCCTTGAGAATCCTGGCATTGTGTTGTATCCTGGACGACATTGTTCTATTTTAGACAAATATACCACCAGCATTTGATCCAGAAGTGCTGGTGTTTCCAGATTCAAATCCACTATTAAGTAACCGTGAGGGTCCTGTGTTGCGTCTTGGAAACCTTTTCTGGGTTGGCATACCACAGCTTAAATAAAACCGTAATAGGATTTTGGATCTCTGAAATTTTTCACTGTAATTCGTGGATGACAGACGGGGTAACTTTGTGTCGCATTTACGTAAGGATAGAGACTTGTAAAATCGACGTAGTTGATCTTTTCATGGCTCTGAGCCGAATATCTGAACAGCGCTTCACGAGGTGAGAGCGGTGCTGGTGGAGGTTCGAATTCCTGCACAAACTGCTTCACCTCCGGATTTGTTTTCATCCTCTCGTGCCATTGATGCTCCCAAATCACAGTCACTTTTAAATGGTGCATTGATTCCAGCATCTGCAGTTTTTTAACAGTTTTGTCATAAATTTCCCCGAAAAGGATTTTTCTCAGAGGACACGTTGCAGACGGTAGGAAGCATTTTGGACAACCGTGAAAAAAACACCCTAAAAATTCAACCGCGTGTGTGGCTCCTGCAATCACCGCAAATCCATCGAGAAGAAACTCCTACTTTCCGCTCCCCGGAAGGTTTCAAAGCATGCTGAATCTCTACATTTTGACAATGAGATAACCATTCCAACCACACAATACTCGCTGTTGAATATGGTTTTTGTTGAGTGTGATAATTGAGAGGATGAGGGATTGCCAATAGGGATGGGTACCTTTGACATTTGAATCGATTCGGTACTAATTCTCGGTACCTAGGAATCGATACCGGTACTTAACAGTACCAATTTTCGATACTTTTGAGTATTTATTATTTTAATTATTTTATAATTAAATATATATTTTTCTCAATATATAACAATATTTGATAAATATCACGATAAATAACATTCAACTGTTTGTATTTTAACATTGTCCTTGTAGTTTTATAAGCTGATAATTAAACTGATGGAAGCTAACATATCAAGCTGACGTTATCTTAAACAGTTTATTTAACTCCTGGAGCAGATTAAAACGATGATGCCTCACACTTAGATCATTGTAAAGTGAAGCCAAACTTAAGAGCGCGTTCATGTTCTTCTAGTCGGAAATTCGGAGTTCCGAGGAGAAAGCGAACGCACCATTAGTGAAACAGAAGCTAACAAATCAAGCTAAGGTTATCTTAAACATTTTATTTACCTACCAGAGCAGATTAAGATGAGGATGTCTCACTTAGATCATTGTCGCTGGTTTCACCATCACCCAGTTACCCATCACATTTAGTGACGTGGACCCAAGCTTTAGCGTGCATTCTTTGCATGCTGCTCTGTTTACAACTGGCTCGCAGCGAGCGACAACATAACGCTCTTGCGCATGCGCAGCTGTCTTGGCAAGTTCTCGTTATGAAGGACGGGCACCGAAACGAGGCACCGTTTGAAACGACGTGAATCAGTGCTCGGTCGGTACTATGGAATTCGGTCGGCACCTTAAAAAGTACCGAATTCGGTACCCATCCCTAATTGCCAAAGTGTCAGGTTTTAGAAAATTTGATCTAAATACACGCATGCACGCAGACGCGACGGTCACTGATTTAATAGGATCGATCCCGGTTTCAGTAAAAAACTCTTCTCTGAAAATTCCACATACTTTATGGAGAATCTCGACATCATTCTTGCAATAAAATACCGCTTCCTTCTTAAAATCAAAAAGCTGCTGCTTACTCACTTCCGTGTACCATTCTAAAAATGTATTTTTCTGCTCCGGAGACATTTGATCAACGCCAAAATCGGAGACAAGAGGATAAGCCCCGATGTAGTTCAGATTTTCAAGCGATGAAAATCGGTGAGGAAAGAAGCCTTTGCATGAATCTGAAAATCTCAAGGCCGCGGGGAGGTTGGCTAGTTTCATCATGAGAAAACTTAACGAGTCTATAAATCTTAAGCCAAAATCTGGATCAGAAAAACATAGGATCTTGCAGCCTTGCATGAGAATATTTTCAGGTACAATTTTTAATTGGATCATGGCTCTCAGGATTAAATAGGAGTCAAATCCTCTGGCGTTGTGAGCAATAGATGTATAATTGCTGAATTTATGCCACCTTATCTGCATGATGAAATCTTGTATGCACCCCACACCGTATTTTTCCCAAATCTCGCCTTAATCTGTCATGGTCTGCGTCTGCGTCTTCCCTCATGTGTCTCCTTGTGTTCTCCATCCGTCTTCAGGTTGCCCTTTTGTGTCTTCTAGCGCCCTCATGTGTCATGTCTGCATCTTCCTCATGTTCTCCTGGTGTTCCCCATTTGCCCCCTGATCTTCAGCCCTCTAGGTTTCCCTCCTCAGACATTCCCCTCCCAGGTCCTGTGCTCCCTGGCCCCCTCTTAGTCACGCCCCTGTAGTTTTTCTTTCTGTAGTGTTTTCCTTTAGTTTTCAGCTTCCCCTTAGAATATTAGTTATGATTCATGCCCTTCTGGTCTTTTGGTTTTTTCTCTTAGGTCATTTTCCTTTAGTTACAGCCTTTCATTATTTAGTATGTTTTTCCCACCAGTGTTTATTGTTTTTCACCCCCTCCCTTTGATTAGTAGTTATGTTTCCTGCTCTTTTTGTATTAGGTTTTATTCTCAGGTCAAGTTAGTTCCTCCCTGATTAAAGAGCAAGTAAAGTCTAAATTAACTTTTTTTGCTGATGAACTGTATAAATGAGTGTCTAATAGTGTTTTAAATGTGTGTATTCATTATTTTAGCATTTTGGTGCATTTTCTTTAAAAATTAAAAATTCTGCCTAAATACCACAGTACTGCGCCACCTTCAGCTTAAAACATAGAATTTGACTCATTTTGAATACATTTTAGCCAATGGCTAAATAGTAAGATACTACGTAAATCAGTAGAGTTTCGGCCACACCTTGTGGCGAGTTGGGAGTTGGATTTGCAAGTGAGTGTAGGACGGTTAGCGGTAGTTCAGCATTAGCATATAGCATTAGCATATCCTAGTCTTTAGCATAGCTTTTAGTGTTATAAAAACTTATTTAGTGTTAGTTTGGCTGTTGGATATTGTAGTTTAGTTGGTCTTTGGCTGTTAGTGTAATTAGGAAAGTAGTTCGGGTTTAGTGCTCCATATCGTGTTAGTATGGTGAGAAGGTTAGTGTAGTATGGTTGCGGTGGCTCTGTGGGGTTGCACTCCTTTCCGCTGGACAAATTAGGCGCCAGTGGTTGCGCGCAATCGGTGTCTGGAAAATATTCAGCTCCCGCCTGGTGCTGTAGTTTGCAACCAGCATTTTACCAGCGATTCTGCACATCTCCATTTCAAGAGGGAGGCTGTGCCCACCGTGGCTCTTCTGCGATTTAGATGCAGCCCACCGACTCTGCTCCCCCACCATGGCGGGCTCCAGTCTGAGGTGAGTAAGCTAAATTAAAGTTTTGACATCTTCTAAAGACAATTCCCTACCTAAATGCAAAGTCTGAGAGACGTGGTTCACTTCCTTTAGCTAGTCAGTCGGTAATTCTGCAACAGTGGCTCTAACTAACGTAGCACTAGTTGACATTACAGCGTGAAATCCAGCTTGTGACCCGGTTCTGTAAGGAATTCTGTTCAGGAGGTCACATTTCAGGCTCTCCACATCATGTGTGACTGACTTTTACGTTATAACAACGATCACACACTAGGAATGTTATAAAGCGCCTATATAGGACAGTTTCTTTTGTATATTATCTGACTTTATAAACTCCCAACAACAAAGTGCTTCTATTTCTTTTTTCAGGCTAAATCTACCCAAGACACTGGCTGTCATACTGATTTAGCTGCAACAATGCACTTGTCCAGGCTGACGTGAAGCCTTACCCGTAGCAAAGGTGAATTATTTTTAATAATCTTCTATGTAAACATTTTATTTTTACCTTCTAGTTTTAATTAGTTTTACAGATTATTGATACACGCTATTTTATAATCTTTTAAACATTTATAAATGTGCTGCTACTTTGTTTTTTACATAGTCAGCCAGAACAGAGCTCACAGCCGCAGTGTGTCTGGTGACACAGGGACCATGATGGAAATTCATCTTCCAGAAAGTCCCAGAGCAGCGTCCACACCCCTGAAAAGACCAAGGTGTGAGGTGTCTGCTGTTGATTCCAGCTTCCACCTCAGTGACAGTGCAAGCTCAGTGAACTGAAGGTAAAAAAAAAAATTTAAACATTTCAGAATTTTTAAGATATTAACAATTAAATAAGTATGTGATTACATCATGACGGAGGCTACTGATTCTGCCCGTGACACTTGGTGGTGACGTGTGAGCTGATTCACCTGGTAAATAACTTTTACATTAAATATTTTGTTTTTGCTATCAAAAGTAAATTAACTAATAACCTGCATTATTGCAGGACACTCAGCAAAATATAGACTCTACACCATGAGGCAGGCACACGTTAAGCACATAAGGTGAGCAACACCACATATTATTATTACTGTACACTGTCCTGGATTTGTTTTCTTTCTGCATGATTTGTTTTCTTTCTGCATCTCATCATTAGCCTGGCTGATCACCTGATAACGCCTGTCATCTGGTTATGACAGCATGAGTGTGTCCTCACACACCTGTAACCTATCAGCTCATCTGGCAGAATAGAGAGAGAAGAGACAACACCACATCTCCTGTTCCTGGAAAGCCTTCAGCCATCCTTCGATGACTGAGAACCTCCATCAGCTCTGTCTCCTGTCTGCCTACAATTATCATAATAAATATTGTGTTTGACAAGTTTTTTGTGCTGCCAAATATCTCATTTAGATTCCAGTTTTGAAATGTTAATGGATATTTATAAATTACATTAATTGAATTATCACATTGTCGCATGTTTAACTAGCTCTATTGTGATTAATTAAACTAGCACCTCACTGTTAAAAGCTTGTTTTAATTTCAAGCATGTTTACGTATTTATGGACATGAACAAAAACAGGAAATATATACATTGAGATTTATTTAATTAATATAACAAATAAGGGGGAACGAGTCATTGAAAGGCACTTTCTTCTGGAAGCTCCTGATCCTGATGACACCAGAGATCAGCTGCAGACACCAGAGGACCTAGAACCAAGAGAGCAGCTGTTATCAGTAAATAAATAAATCAGGGCAGTTTTAGTGGGCTGAACACATTACAGAATAATTTTCTCATGGGGTATTTTCATAACTTTCTATGCAGCAGACTGTAACTTCAGCCTAGGGCTCCTTGAGAGCTGCTATCCAGCACGTTTCAGTGGTTTTCCTGCTTTAACAGGTTAGATTAGCTGTTAAGCAGCTCAGCTATTTGTTGCTGATTAAAACCAGGTGTGTTGAAGCAGATAAATCTCTAAAACATGCTGAATACTAGCTCTCTAGGGCCGTGGAGCTAATCTGATGCTATGGCTAACGGCTACTTACCATTGAGAGCTGGTTCTGTTGGGTCAGTTCCGCTAGTTTCAGGCAACTCACAAGCTCAAAACAATAAGGCTCAGGTCCGCTTGTCTCCTCCAAATAGACTTGGTCCCTTTCTTCTCGAGTGTCTGGGTAAGGAGGGGGAGAAACTTCCTCCACTTCTAATAATTGCTCAGAGTGAAGGGAGCTAGCATCGTCTAGTTAGCCATCGTCTTCGTCACTGCCGCGGCACCGCCCTATCGGTCCTCCAGGCAACGCCTACTAATGTTGCAGTTTTTAAAATTGATATGTGGGTGGAGAAGGACTCTGAGGGGGGGCATTACCACTTCTTTAAGTAATCGTGTTCACCTGGTCTCTCTTTCCCCACACACCTGCAATTCATCTCCCTCTCATCCTGCACTGTAAAATCTGTTTGCTGAATGGTTATAAATGATCAACTAGCCTTAAAAGTGGAACTTCTTTCTTTCATTGTAAACTGATACCCCTAGCATTTTCTGGCAGAGCTTTGTCAGATGACTGTTTGCAGCCTTCATTTACAAGTGGAAGCATCATTGGTTGATGGGGGTTGGCTGAACTTTGTCTACTGATGTCTTCATTTACATGCGAAGCCAACCTAAATGGAATGTGCTTGGTTGATGTCTTGAATCTGGTGAACTGACACTGCTTAGAAATAAGCTGTTAGTTGCTTGGCAACAACCCCCACCACTGATTCCCATGTATTGGATGCATTTACAGAAAAAAGGTAAATGAAATGATTGGGAGCCGTGTGTGTGTGCGCGTGTGCGTGTGCAGGGTTAGAGGGTCTCACGTATGAAAGGGAGGGGCTGTGGGAACTGTGGGGTGAGTTATCCTAACACAAAAGAGTTATCAATCCTAACTTGACGTAAAGTGGTGCAGATTGAATACATCAAAGCAGATCATCAATATACATCTTTACAGAAGGGGACTACAATCAATAACTTCATGAGCCAGTACACAACAGTCATCAATTCATTTCTTGACATATGGGGTCATTAAAGGTCATATCACAAAAGGTCAAAACAATACATCTGTCAAGTTTGACGTAAGGTGGTTTGGGGGAAAGGTCATAAAGGTCAAAGAACAATAGACTTGTCAAAAGTTGTGACGGAGGGTGATTTCTTCATCTCTTTTTTGTCCATTAATTGGAAGATTACTGCACATAATTGTGTTTTGTCCGAATTGTCCCCTTGTTACCTTGCTGTGACATTTTACAACAAAAAATGGGCTGGGTCAGATCTCCTCATCAGTGCATATCATTTCAACTCTTCACAAGCCTTTCCTCTTGCAAATACAAACACACAGTTTGCCTTCTAACTAGCTAACAAGTAAGATTTTTAAATGCATTTATTAAAAAAAAACATCATGGATTTAATTGCCGTGGTTAGCTGCAACATCAAGGTTTTTCTTCCCCACACTGTCTGAAACAAAAAAACAAGAAGAAACTTCTGAAAAGTAAGTGAAGCTTTTGCTGTCGAATGTAGGAATATTTTCTACTTAGCTGCCGTTTGGTTAAATATAATCCAGCAGGCCTGTTGGCTTGATATAGATACTTTGGACAAAATGACATGTTGTCATAAGGAAAAAATAGCAAATTCTGGGACTTTGAAGTTTTGTATGTGTAGTCGCTTTTGATCTGTCAAACAACAGCTGTGTGCTGAAGACGGTGTTACAAATAAACCCTTAGAGGTGTGTAGAGTGTTGATCAAGCTTAAACGTATTGGATCCTGATGCGTTCAGCTGCTCATATGGATGTTTTTAGCAACTCTTCTCTTGACACTAAAACTAATAGTTGCCATGACATGTACATACACTCATAGTGATGGCTTTATTAATAAACCACATTTGGAGTTCTATATATGCTCTGAGTGAAAGGCAAAAATCACACTTTTACTGTAGCTTGAGACACAAAGTTGCAAGAAAATCTGCATGTGGAGTCACGTAAGATTTGTACGTACAACACTTTTGCTACATATTTTTTATTTGAGACATGCTGGGATTGCACATGAACTGTAACATTTGTGCAAAAGCCGTTGTGCTTCCAGGTTCCCCTCAGTTTATCAACAGTCAGGCTGTCAACCCGTACTAAAGCTGTCTCACATACTTCACTTCTAATTCATGGACACTAAGTTATGAACAATTTAAAACAAGTTCCAGACACCCACAGCAGTTCTGACTATTTTGATAGGGAATGTCTTCTATGAACATGTTTAAAATCCCAGAAACTATACCATGTCATTTTATTTGTTAAGCGCTTTCAATCAGACGATCTACGTTCCTACCCTCACCTATGGGCACGCCCAACTGAGAGGAGGCCTAAGCGGAGACCCAGGACACTTTGGAGGGACTATAGAAGAAGAAGAAAATATCATTTCTATAGCGCCTCTCAAGATAAAAATCACGTTCTGCTTCACAAAAACAAAAATTGTAAAAATATAAAAAAGAATTTAGAAAATTGTTAAAAATATATTTAAAATGAGCAAAAAATAGACAATTGTGATTTAAAAAATGTTGAGAAAGAGAGGGAGTGAATAGGGAAGGGGCAAATCAGTGGATCCCGAGGAAGATGGTAAAGGTGGGGAGAGCAGAATAAGGAGAGGGTGATGATGAAGGTCACGCATCATCTGGCCAGGGAACGCCTTGGGATTCCCCCGGAAGAGCTGGCCCAAGTGGCTGGGAAGTGGGAAGTTTGGGCCTCTCGACTTAGACTACTGCCCCCGCGACCCGACTCCGGATAAGCGGAAGAAAATGGATGGATTTTTTAAATCAACAGTCCTTCACAAGGGGACCTCTCATGGTCTGCTTCTGCAAACTGATTGAAGCCCAGAATAAATTTGCTGTTTAACTACACGTACGTGTGTTTAAAATGGTTGCCACGCATAACTTGCATTGATTTGAAACGTCATTTGCGCACATCCCCCGAAATGAACGTGACACATCTGAAACACTGCAATATACTGTATGAGTAACCAGTAGGCGGAGTTGACAAAATGAGCAAGACACACTCACCATGGTGACTCTGCCTCTGGTTTAGAGGGCTTTCATACTATGCACGATACCGCTGCTGTCTTGTTTTCTGCTGTGATCTCAAAATAAACCAGTTACTGACTTCTTCTGTTGACGCTGTGTTTGTTTTGGTTGTACCCACAAACCTGGCTCTCTGTCTGGTCTTAGTAATCTCGTGTGCCCTGTAATGAAACAATCCAGTACTATATACAGTGCCGTGCTGTGCAGCAGCAAGTATGTGAACAAAGACGAAGCCTGCTGCCTGTGCAAACGCTAGGTTAAACAAGTATATCCTGGCCCCAAGAATGATTGTGATTGGTGGAGCGCTACATATGGTGTGTGTCAGACTCACAAAGTGTCTTAAGCATCACCTGTGTGACCATTCTACTCACTGCCACGTGTTGGACTGACAAATATAGGTTGGGGATTTTAACTTATTGCCCAGCCTTATTGAAAACTTGTGTTAATCATTTTTCATTTTTGAAACTCTCTTATAAATAAAAGAAGAATAAAAAAACAGGTCACTGATTAGTGAAGTCAGGTCTTACTTAGGATAATAGTCTAACTTCATACAAATCATTTTAATTGTTGTAAATAATAAGCTTCAACCTGACTTGTCTACATGTTGAAAGGGCTGCTTTTGAATGACTGAATGCCAGTTCACCCAGTTAATGTGGTCTTTAGTGTCACATATCTTACATCTGAAAGGGACCTTGTCTCACAGAGGAGTACAAGACTACCTCTGTTTTGTCTCCATTACCATATGTAAGTCTGAGTCACCTTTGCCGGACCATCTGTGTGTGTTGGCATGCACGTTTGCCCATTTGAAATCAAAACTGTGTGGGCGCTCTTGTATTTCACCAAACAAGGGGGTGCCATTATCCTAGCTTAATGTTCCAACTGTCTGTGGGGGTCCTCACAGTTAGCTTGGCTTCAGTGGGCTTGTATTAAATAGTCCACTGTGTCTTCTACACACCCACTCATCCACAATCTGTTCCAAGGACAGACTTCAGTGGTAAGGTGTTTCAGACACCGGGATCTCCATGGTAACTGGTCACATTATTTTCCTTTGTATGTGTTCCATGTTCCTGAGGCCCCAGCAGTATCTGGAGTCTTGTGCACACTTGTTTGTTTGTGCACCTGTGATGAGAGTAGCAAGCCTGAGGAGATGGTGCAGCTTTCAGGCTGCTACACAGGAGGGAAGGAAACACACCAGGGATTATCAGGGAAGTACAAC
The DNA here is from genome assembly GCF_043380555.1 of Nothobranchius furzeri. NCBI lineage: Eukaryota > Metazoa > Chordata > Actinopteri > Cyprinodontiformes > Nothobranchiidae > Nothobranchius > Nothobranchius furzeri. Next base: position 8,542,264 of record NC_091744.1, on the reverse strand, counting down.
CACCGAGGGAGCAGGAAGACGAAGCGATGGGAAGTTGTCAAGAGACAAATGACGTGTGGAAAATTGTTTGAATCTTTGCATTGCTGTGTTCTCTTGGCTAGTGTGATAAAGATTATAAATAGACAGATATAGATACTTTGCCTCCCGAAGGTAGTAGTTTTAAATGAGACGGCTTGATCCAAAAAACTCACTGCTTTCCTCTAGGTCCTGACTTGCAAAAACACAAATCAAACCCAAGTTTTTACAATGCCAACTGGTCCTGAGCTAACTGCCTTAGGTTTCTATAGTAATAATTTGCATTACCACACACCACTTTATAGCAAAATATGACCTTAGTGTCTGTAGTTTTGGTCAAATTCAAAACTGCACACGTCTGAATACATTAGGAAAGTTAAAAGCCCAGCCATCCTTAAAGATCAAGTTCACTCTTATTACTTTTGCTGTGGTCACTAGGAATGAATGCCTTGTGAGCTGTAATCTAGGGGGCGTGGGCTCAGATGCTCCTGTTTGAGGACGTAGTGGCAACAGACGGTAGGATTTGTTGTCTTATTTTGTGATAACTGAACAGCTAGCCTCTGATTGGCTAACAGCAACACAACTTGACCTCTTACTCAGTTTGCTTTGCAACATTGCTGTTTTATCTCCACAAATGACACAAACCTGAAGAAGTTCTGCCATGCCATGAGGTTGCTAATGCTAACAGTTAGCTTCTACTAGTCGAGACATTCTCTGCTGTTTCCTGGACACAAAATCAACAGCAGCCTTCCCCGTCGTGAGTCAAAGTGGGTAATCCATGAACTCATTCCCTGCCAGCCGTTTTCTGATCAGAAAGCCCTTGACTGCCAGTGTTTCTGAGCATTTGTACCATTTTTTGAAGAGTCAGAGTATTGTGCTCTACAGGGTATCTGTGGATCCTTAAAAAGTCTTTAATTTGCTTTTCCAAATTTAAGGCCTTAAAAGTCCTTAAAAAGGGCAAATAATCCTTAAGTAGTTTCAAAGGTCTTAAATTACCAAAGATCCAATAAACAAGATTCTTTTATTTCTATAAAATTTTCGTGAATTTCTAGTTCGTGTTCAGCATTTTTTTGTGTATGATATTAGCATAAGCGGAACCGTACACGTTCAGTTGGTTGTGAAAGGGCGCTATTTTTAGATGGTTAAGCTAGTGGGAGCTTGCCCCATGGGGAAGTGCAAGTTTAATTTTAACTGGATGGCTAATCCCACGTTCACAACGTTATCACCAGTTCCAGGCAATAGCTGGAAATTATAGCTTAAATTAAATTAAAAAAATAGCTCAAATTTGGTCAAAGTGGCCTTAAAAGTCTATAAAAGTCTTACATTTGCCTCCCTTAAACCTGCAGATACCCTGCTCTACGACCATGTTAACACCAAACCTACCAATAGAAAGAGTAAACTCACTTTCTAACATCAGGAAGAATCAGCATGTTTCTATCTTTTTCCGTTCTTTCACAATCCGCTCTGGAAGCGTGAGATGCAGAAGCTTTTCCAGTTTGCACCTTGCTTTAGTCATAGCGGCATCCCAAAACAATCTCCCAATTCATGGATTGTCTGCTTCCCGATCACGTGAGGTGTGGCACACCGGTGAAGATCATCTTTAGAGCCGTGATGTTTTCTCTCATGGTGCGCAAGCTTGAATGAATAATGACTAAATACTAATATACATTGTAACGTAGATCTGTGAGGCTTTTCTGAACAGAGCGTTTGTTGTCTATTTTCTGTCAAAAGCTAATGCAGAAAATAGGGTAGAAGAGGATTTTCATGTTCAGCCTGCATTAGAGTCACTGTTCATTTTCAACAATTATAATTAATCAGTAAACCTGGCTTTTAAAGTGGTCCATATTATCCACTGCGTTTCAACCCAGAGTTTTAAAAACATCTTATGCTGGGAAAAAAAACAGTTGAGTTGTTTTGGCCTGATGTTGAAAATAATTTAACATCTTATATGATTATTTAGCTGTTAAATAATGTGTTGAGTGATTCTCACTGTCTATGACGCTGAGGATTAGCTATTTCTGTGTGGGCTAATGTTGATTAGCTGCAGCAGCCATCGTTAACAGAGTTTATCTGTTTGAAATGAAAATACAACCTTAAAGACTTTCTAAAGTTATGAGCACCAAGTGGTTTTTGAGATATTTTTCACACAGAGAGGCAAAAACTTGACTTTTTTTTCTGCAGGCAAGAAAAGATTTAAACAGTTAGCTTTACAGTGCTTCTTTTATAGCGTGTGAACCCAAGCAGGAAGGGGAGCTAGAAGGAGAATTAAACAAATCTCTCCTATAAAAGTTGTTCTTCTTTGAAGCCACTAATATTAGCTTGTGTCTGATTGTATATCTGCAGTCGGACGCCTGTGTTTTGGCTGCTTTATAAGTATCTGAAGTTGTTTGTGGCTGGAAATGTTATATAATCTTCATAACAAAGACTTTGTGTGTGGAGTCATAAGAAAATAATTGTGGTAATAAATTATTATTATGAGCAGCAAGATTTCGAGCATGGGAAATATGTTGAGAGATTAATATTTAATTTTTGCCCACTGGTGCTGAAATCCTTCTGCCTCTCCTCGCTTCATTTCTGAACTAAAGTGTTTTTGCAGCTGTGGTGGAAGTCAGTTTGTGTGTGTGACGGTTCCCAGTAAAGGTTATGTTCATGTCTGTGCTAACCGTAATCCCACTCAGGAAATGAGCTTTGGTTTCTATGGTGGGAACACTTCATCAGTCTGTGCAGAAGAAGCATTAAGTCAAATGCAAAAGTTTCTGTTTTTTGAACATGGTCATTAATTTTGACTTAATTGATCACAAGACAGGAAGACGCATTTAATTTGGAAAAATATTCCAAATTTAAGGTGCTTACCACGTAACTGTAACAAATCCAGCTCAAGACTTTTGTTGCATGTCATCCTCTTTTCTTAATTTACTGTATCAGCTCCTGGCTGTAAGCCGTAAAAAACCCAAATGACTAGAAACTTAGTCACAAATTCATTACTTGGTTCTTTTTTCATCACAGTAAAAAGTTGTTTTTGCTGACGTTTAGACTAACGCTGTAGTCTTCCTCAGAGCGTCGGCGCTGTTGGTGGCGTCACTTCCTTCTCTGTTTGTCAGCGGGCAGCAGAGGACGACGTCGTCCTCTGCTGCCCATGCTCTCCTCGCCGATGACATGTGTGTGTGGTAACCTACACCGCAGTTCCTCATTTACAGAGACAGAAAATCATTATTATTCAAATTACCACAGACGACAGCCCATAAAAATAGTGCAAACATGCAACAGAACAGAGCATTTGGTAAAACACACCATCTAATTGTTTATTAAATCTCTTGAGTTGAATTAGTTTAGCTAATATTAAACTAAAATCCTCCAAAGGTCAGTTTGACTCTTGCTCCCATCGGCGGTAAGCCAGTTATTTATTTTTCTACGGGGATACGAAACCAAAAGTTGTTCAGGCCGCCACTCTTCAGCACTTCCCCGCCTCATTTCCATCCCCAGTTAAACTTTGTGCAGTCAGCTTGTAAATGCCATTAGTTCAGGAGTCCTGCCCTCTCACCCATAAGAGATTTGTGACGCTAACGTCTCACTTTTAGTTAAACTCCTAAATGTTGAGTATTCGATGACTTTTTGATGTTATTTCCCTCCCAAGTCTCCCGCTGATGTTCTACACTCCGTCGTCAGTCTCAGCTCAGTTTCTGTCTTTCTGGTCCTGGGACCGCCGTCCTCTGAATTTCTTATGACCTGCAGTCTTATCTGATTAAAGATCTGCGTCTCTGATGCACGCTGAAGCAGGACAGATGTCTCAATAGCTTCCCTGTATGTCATGGGACTGTGCTCCTCACTACCTTCATCCCTCCTCGCATCGCTTTAATTACTTTATCCCATTTCCCTCATCCCTTTCTCCTTCACTCCGTCTCCCCGAGCTGCTCCTCGTTCCTTTTAATTAATCCTCACAGATTCAGACACCCTCCTCCTGCTGCGACGACTGTGTACACATGCCGATGCACACTGCATTCCCTTCAGACACAACAACCTGAAGAAATCTGGCTTCTTTTTAAAAGTTGTGGACGTTGATGGTAACCGACGTCTAACTGTTGGCTGTTTTGTTCTGATGTTCGACGCAGGGATCCAACGGAAACATGCAGCTCATGGAAACGGAGTTCTCCAAAACTCTAGGAGAGATGGTGGCTCTGCATCTGCATCACCAGAAGAGCATCCCGGCCTTCCTGTCTGCCGTGACCCTTGACCTCTTCAGCCGACAAACCACCATCTGATGTTTAACAGGATGTCTTTTTTTTGTTTTGTTTTTTTTACAAATAATCCAAGAGTTTTTCAGCAGCTCTGACATATAAATGGTTTGAGTGGTATTTCATTGATTGATGACATCTTGTTGGATAGTTTAATGGTAAATTCTGAGAACCCTGCTTGTTATTTCATCAGTGACTCTTTCATTAAGTGACATGAAGCTGGTCTGAAAGGACACAGAAACAAGTGTTTTCCCTTCAAACCTTTTTAAATGTTTGCCCAGGTTTAGAAATCTATTTTTTTTCTGATTTCTTATTTTTCCTGTATTAAAGAACTCTTAGAAGTACACTAGAGTTTTTTTAATTCATATTCTACGTTTTATGTGGGTCCTGGTATAATTTAGCAGTTTGTGTTTCTTGCCACATATTTTAGAAAATCCGTTGACAAAAATCAACCCAATTCTTTTATTTTTAAAAATTGTTTATTTTAATTTTTTTTTTTACCAAATTTGAAATGTATGCTGCAGTTTGAAGATTAGGGGCAGGAAAACAGTCAATATTTGATATTTTCTAAGCCTGACAAATTCGATGCTCATGGTTTTTAGTCCGAGCAGGCTAAATGAGTCAAATGCTCAGATCCAGAATATTTGTTTGGTTGTTTAATGCCCTGCTACTCTCAGATTGCTTGGCTTTGTTTCTATTATCGCAAAATGGTAAATAAATAAATAAATACATATGCAAGTCACCAAAGCCATTTAAAAAGTGTGAAGTCATGGAAAACCTTGTTTACTGTAGTAGAGAAGAAAGGAATCACTTATCAGTCCGTCACTCAGCCGTGGTGCTCTAGGCGTCTTCAGTGTGTTACACCACATCAGTTAAAGGGTGATGCTGTTTCATGATGCTTTGTGTTATTTCCTCTGTAAGAGACTCTTATTCAACTATTCTGGATAGAGTCGAACCCGATGATGTGAACCCACTGTACTCTTGTAACAGACCTTTGGGTTTTTCCTCCAGGGGTCTTTTGGGTGGAAAAATCCTTGAGAATAGTTTCAGTTTTAATATTGACTGTGCTTTAGTTTTTAATAAAGTTCTTGAAACTCTTAAACAAAAATTATGCTTACTTTTAAGAGGCAACCAATTAAATTGACACTTTTTGAGCCTGTATGTGCTGATCATAAACGCCAAAAAGCAGTTAAATCTTTAGGCTGCAATGAATTGAATTGGTGGGAAATAAAAAAGGAGTAAAGAGGGAAGGAATGAAGGAGTAGGAGAGAAAAAGGGACATAAGCCAAGGAGGAGGCCACTTATCATAGCAGCGATATAGGGACTCCAGCTGGTGAAGCCATATGTTTCACTAGAAAACATTTTTTCTGCACACTACATGAAACATACTGTCCTTGTTTTTCCTGGTCTGTTTTTCTTCCCTGTGCTGCACACACACACTCATTTTTAAGACTATTTTCTGTACAACCTGGAGCTCAACTGGTGGTCATATCGTAGAAGATATCACGTATGCTGTGCAGTATTCATCATTTATCTTCAGTGATGCGTTGTGACACACAGTCCCGTTAATCTAAGAAAATCAACCATCTTTTTGTATTTGAAATCAATAAAACAGCTAATTTTCACTTGGCAAAAATGCTAACCTTCATTGGCTAAAGTTTTAAAACTCCATCCAGATGGTTGGAGGGGATCCGTCCATTTGAGCAAACTGTCTGTTTTCACCCCCGTGTTTGTGTTTTCAGCCCTGGCTGTTGTGATGTTGCGGCTAATTAAACTCCATGACCATTAAAGTGAGAGAGAATGACACCTGGACGGGGAGCTGCTGCTTGAATGCCAAGCTCATTCCTGTGGATAAAAACGGTTTCGGATCCTGTTCAGTTTGGTTCTGTCACTACTGAGCAAAGCATGGAATGGTTGGAAAATCGTCAGCTTTGTTTTAGCGATGGAATGTTTTTTCAAGTGTGATGAAAATGTTTCCAAGCTCAGCTTCCTAAAGAAAAGTTCTCTTTCAGATAAACGTATGAAATGAAAATGCTGAGAGCAGTCAGTGTTGAAAAGTAATAAAGGGCATTAATGGGATTAACTTGGGATTTCTAATAATTTATCTACTTCAGTGATGAGATTTACGTTTAAATTAATTGTTTTCTCTCCTCCATGCAGTCCAAATAGTCTGGAAATATATTCGTATACCCCCACCAATATTTATGTTCATGTTTCTTGGCAAGTTGCATCTATACCAACTGTTTCATGTAGCCATCAATGCTTTTCACTCATATTGATGACTGGATGGATTACATGAACTGATTTGTTTTTATGGTACACTGAAAGCTTAGTCCACAAATGTCCAGTTGGTCAGCAGTCAAGGTTATGGGAAGGCTGTCTTCCTCAGAATCATCTAGCAGAGGATTTCTGGTGAAACTGAAGGGTTTGTTGTTCTATCATCTTTATGCCTTGCACCAGTAGCATATTACCACCACCATGCTTCACTGTAAATGATTCTTTGGTTGGACAGGGGGTTATGGTGGCAGAGGGCAAGACACTTCACCCTCCTTGCCTGCTCCTGGTGATCGGTGGGGCCAGTGTGTTCCAGGGCTGCTGTGGCTACAATGTAGCTCATCATCACCATGTGTGGACGTGTGTGCGTCGGTGAATGATTGTTGTGTTGTAAAGCACCTTTGGGTGTTGTAGGACTCTAGAAGATGCTTTACAAATACAGTCAATTTACCATTTTCAGATGAAACTGAAGAATTAGTTGTTATATTTTGACTTTGTGCCACCACAGCATGATAATACCAACAGTCAAGCACGACGGTGGTAAGTGATCTTAGACGTAACAGCCTCACCTTGACTCCTCCAAACACAGTACTTTCACAGTCAATTTGACCAATAGTTCAGTTTTGGTGTGACTGGATAATAACGCGTTTCTCCTAAAGGCATGTTGCTTATCCACGTGGGCAGCGATAGATGTCTCCTCGGTAGCTGGGTTTGTTAGTTTTCACATGCACATTCTCAGGCCTAGTCCACACGTAGCCGGCTTTTTTTTTTTTTAACGAATATCCGCCCCTCCAAAAACTTGCATCCACACCACCTCGTTTAAAAAAAACTCTGTCCACACGTACCCGGATAAATACGTTGTTAAGGACATGCCAGACCTGTAGGCGGCAGTACTTCCCCCGTTCTTAACCTCATCCTTCGTCTGTGGTCTTCCGCAAGGAAGCAAAAAGCGCTTGGACAAAGCGAGCGCATAGACTGTAAATACTGGACAAACGGATTCCATTGGCTTCAATAACACGTTTGTTGTCTATAATGGGAGGTGGCCACCACCGCCATTTTGACCATGTCACAGGTTCCGTCCAGCCCAGACAATTCCATAAAAGGGAAGAGAGGAGGCGCTGAGGGTGTGGCTGTAAGGCTGGGCTCGAGTGACGACACCCAGGCGAACTAGCTACGAGCTAACCTGAAGCTAACCCTGGCTAACCCAAAGCTAAAGCGGAGGTGGGAGCCGAGCTAACGGATGTAGCCACCTAGCTTCAACCCAACCGGAGCTAACTGGAACACCCATCGACCTGAACCTCACACGGAGTTTAGGTGGAGGTTTTCTGCGCCTGTTCGTGAGAAGTACCTGTATTAAAAAAGTTTTAAATCGGTAAGTTTATAATTTATTTCCGTAATGAATACATTTTGCTTTGAGCAAGTTTTCAGTACAGTTTTTTTCGGCGCTATCACTCCTGAGTCGCACCAGCCATTAAATGTATCATGAAGAAGAGAAAATATATTTAAGTCGTATTTTGGGGGGATATTTTATTATCTTTCTTACAAAATCTGAGACCAAGCGTTTCACATTGCAACACAAGCACCGGTAACCATAACAGAATGAACAGCCAGCAGAGGAGAGGATGGCGGTGTTTGAAACCCTCCCGGCCGGCGTGTAGAGCTCATTCCTGGGCTGGAGCCGGCCCTCAGCACCCCGCCACAGGCTCTAACAGATGCTGGCGGTGTTTCATATATTTCCAAAACGTAATACTTGTTTGTATCTTGTACAGCCAACTAGTCTTTATTCTGGACTCAGTACAATTTACCAAAAGTAAAGAGACATTATACAGATGAAGTAAGCACAAGATAACTTACTGGAAGACAGAGTTATCATCAGAACCAGAACAAGAGAGCCTGATAACAGTCATGTGAAAATAACAGTTAAAAAGTATGTATGTATAATAGAAATAAAAATATATTAGAATTAGTGTAACTCACTGTGATCCAAACAAATCAGCCATAGCTGATTAGTAAATATGACATGAGGTCTGGGAGTTTTTAAGTTTCATTCTTTTATTACATTTTTTTCTTAGATCTATTAAAAGGTCACCATGGCAGCCTGTGTCAACGTCAGCTACACAAAGCAGCAAGTGTAAGTACCAAGTACTTGTCTTGACCACTTCATGAATGGTTTTGTACTTTAAACAGCTAGGCCAAACCTGTTATTTTTTCCTCCATAGCCATTTGGATCATTGGAGACAGCTGAGTGAGGCGTGGTGCCCAGAGAGCTGCAGAGACAACCTTGGCCTCCCTGACGTCTGTGTCTCTTGGTGTGGTTGGGGCGGACCATCGACATACATACATGTGCCGACACTTTGCGCCCTGTTTTATAAACTGTAGTGTTAAAAATAAATGTTTTTGCTCAATTACTGGAATTTCTTTGGTTAAGACAAAAGTGAGGAATAATCATTTACAAGTTATTTGTACAACAGGCCCATTTTAAATCCCAACAGTTTCTTAGCAGACAATAGAAATGTGTTCTTTACTAACTTTACTTGGTTTGAAAATCTTACTAAAATAAACTTGAGTGCCGTATTGCAAAACCCAATCATACTTGTTATGTAAACATTAGCTTTGTAGATATTTTTTACAGATATATATTTGTGTGCAACAAAAACCAAACTTAAATAATTTGTCATTCTTTATTGAAAAACAAAAAAATACAGGTATACAGAAGTGTGGGAAAATGATAATGTGAAAGTATTGCACTATAAATGAAGTGAGATGAGATGAAGGTGAGATGAAGGTGGACGCCAGCGGGCTGGACGCCGGACGAAGAAACCTGGAGACGGATCGCTCAGACAGGAAGGGAAGAGCTTCCTCTTACCTTGATGGAATTAAAGTTAGCCGTCGTCTGAACGCCCAACCGTACGGTCTGAGGTCAAAGGTCACAGGAAACACACACCAGTCAGCAGTCATACAGATGCATAAAGATAACTAGCCATGGCAACCAGCTGACATGTCCCCACTTTCACCAGCACCTGGTGCCTGCCGGGTCACCTGAATTCCTGTGTGATGTCAGCACGGTCGGCCGTGACTGCTGCCATCAGAGGTGACCTCTGATCAGCTGAATGAACTCACCTTCCAGGGTGACGCCGTGTTAGAGTCGGCTTCATCCTGTAAACAAACAAACAAACAAACAAATGAGTGGTAACAAAAACACCACGTCTGGTTCTGGTGGAGGCGGAGGACAACACGCACCTTTCCAGGAGCAGAACCCAGATGTTTTTGTTGCTACAAACAGAGACGAGCAGAGTTAAACCAGGAAGTGAGAGGGACCAGCTGCTGCAGACAGGTGACGCTCACCTGAGCCTGAACCATAGGAGCCTCCTCAGCCATCAGACCTTCTGACTCCAGTTCAGATGCCACCTTGTTGATGTCCCTCAGGCGGGACTCGTTGGCCTTCAGGTCCTGCAGGACAAAAGCACCTGCTGATTACCTTGTTGCGTTCGGGTTAACAGGTCTGGTGTTAGAACGTGGTGGATAAGAATGTTCTGACGGGCCGAGGGTTCTGAACTCACCCTGCAGGACTGGGCCTGCTCCTTCAGGGCCTGGATGCTGCTGCCGTAAGCCGACAGGTCCGACATCAGGGCCTCGTGCTTCTTCAGGAGAGCCTGTGGAGCAGAACATCAGAACCTTCAGCTCGTCTGACACAAGTGGAGCTTTCTCGCAGCGATGGTCCAATCGGATCCGCCACCGTAAAACAAACCCTGCTCAGTTCACCGCAGACGTAGCTCTGCGGGTGTTTAGTGGAAAAGCGTGAGCCTTCTGCCGGCTGCCACGTGTCATGGCTGCTCTGCAGCGGGAACACACATCACAGCTTGTAAACCGTTTGAAATAAGAGCGACGGGAACACGTTTGTCATCACTTCCTGTGCGAGGCCAGCACTTCTACCCCTAACCCATGAGACGCTCAAACGAGCAACGACGTCTGGTTGACAACCGAAGGAAATGACAAATACAGAAACACTAATTATGAAGGACTGGAAAGAGAGCAAAGAAAAGCGATTGGAGTTTCTCAGGAAGGGACTTCCATACCTCGGCCAAGTCCTCGTCTTTCCCTTAGTCTGGACTTCCAACGATGGGCTCCTTCTCCCTCATCCAGGACTCGGCCTCATTAGCATCCGCAAAGTACTGCTGGGCCTGCAGAGAGTCCTCCAGGTCCTGCCTCCTCTGGGACGCCTTGGCCTTCAGCGTGTCCCAACGTCCATGAAGCTCTGACAGCTTAGTCTTCACCTCCTCACCAGCGAAGTGACCTGGACCCAAAAAAAGTGAGCCAGAACCTGCAGACACCTCAGAAACATGTCAGGACCAGACCTGCTCTACCTTCTTCCACCATGGTCTCTCCTTTCTGGGTGACAGCCTTGATGCGAGGTTCATGACCTGTGATCTCAGCCTGCAGAGCCTCGTGCTTCTTCAGCAGGTTCTGGACACCAATCAGGTCCTTCCCTGAGGACACATGTTAGAGTTCAGCATTATGCAGTAGACAGACCAGTTTAACCCAGGGGTTTCTTTCTTCTACAATCTGCTCTTTAACTGTATTCTTTCCTGCTATTTCAGCTGTTAACTTTATTTTTTCTCTAAGTGTTTTTCTCCCCAGAAGAAGCTACAACAACGTTCTGCTGAGCTGTGGTGGCCTCATGGAGGGGGCCATCGACTAGCACACTGCTGCTAACCACTTAAACATTCTCCCTCTCCTGATAATAACATTTTAGTTTCTTTGATGTTGGATGTGGTGCTACTAGTTTACCCGTTTAATTATACAGGTGCTGGCCAGTAAATTAGAATATCATCAAAAGGTTGAAAATATTTCAGTAATTCCATTCAAAACGTGAAACTTGTACATTATATTCATGCAATGCACACAGACCAATGTATTTCCGATGTTTATTACGTTTAATTTTGATATTTATAGGTGACAACCAATGAAAACATCAAATCTGGTATCTCATAAAATTAGAATATTCTAAAGGCCAATGAAAAAATGTTTGTTTCTCTAATGTTGGCCAACTGAAAAGAATGAACATGAAAAGAATGTGCATGTATAGCACTCAATACTTAGTCGGGGCTCCTTTTGCCTCAATAACTGCAGTAATGCGGCGTGGCATGGACTCGATCAGTCTGTGGCACTGCTCAGGTGTTATGAGAGCCCAGGTTGCTCTGATAGTCGTCTTCAGCTCCTCTGCATTGTTGGGTCTAGCGTATTGCATCCTCCGCTTCACAATACCCCATAGATTTTCTATGGGGTTAAGGTCAGGCGAGTTTGCTGGCCAATCAAGGACAGGGATACCATGGTCCTTGAACCAGGTGCTGGTGGTTTTGGCACTGTGTGCAGGTGCCAAGTCCTGTTGAAAGGTGAAGTCTGCATCCCCATAAAGTTGGTCAGCAGCAGGAAGCATGAAGTGCTCTAAAACTTCCTGGTAGACGGCTGCATTGACCCTGGACCTCAGGAAACAGAGTGGGCCAACACCGGCAGATGACATGGCACCCCACACCATCACTGACGGTGGAAACTTTACACTGGACCTCATGCAACGTGGATTCTGTGCTTCTCCGCTCTTCCTCCAGACTCTGGGTCCTTGATTTCCAAAGGAAATGCAGAACTTGCTTTCATCAGAAAACATAACTTTGGACCACTCAGCATCAGTCCAGTCCTTTTTGTCCTTGGCCCAGGCGAGACGCTTCTTGCGCTGTTTCATGTTCAAGAGTGGCTTGACACACGGAATGCGACACCTGAATCCCATGTCTTTCATGAGTCTCCTCGTGGTGGTTCTTGAAGCGCTGACTCCAGCTGCAGTCCACTCTTTGTGGATCTCCCCCACATTTTTGAATGGGTTTGTCGTCACAATTCTCTGCAGGGTGCGGTTATCCCTAGAGCTTGTACACTTTTTTCTACCACATTTTTTCCGTCCCTTCGCCTGTCTGTTAATGTGCTTGGACACAGAGCTCTGCGAACAGCCAGCTTCTTTAGCAATCACCTTTTGTGTCTTGCCCTCCTTGTGCAAGGTGTCAATGCTTGTCTTTTGGACAGCTGTTAAGTCAGAAGTCTTCCCCATGATTGTGGTGCCTTCAAAACAAGACTGAGGGACCTTTTAAAGGCCTTTGCAGGTGTTTTGAGTAAATCAGCTGATTAGAGTGGCAGCAGGTGTCTTCTATATTCAGCCTTTTCAGAATATTCTAATTTTTTGAGATACCAAATTTGGAGTTTTCATTAGTTGTCACTTATGAATATCAAATTTAAATGTAATGAACATTGGAAATACATTGGTCTGTGTGCATTGCATGAATATAATGTACAAGTTTCACATTTTGAATGGAATTACTGAAATATTTTCAACCTTTTGATGATATTCTAATTTACTGGCCAGCACCTGTAGATTCACTAGGATAAATACAATAAAGTTTATCTCTTGCCAAATAGAATATTTACTGTGGCGAGCCCGTGAAGAGGTGTAGGAGAATGCGACAAATTTGTCTGTTAAAAAGTCTGTTATGTACAAAAAACACAATATCATCACACTATTTTGGACCGATACATGACGGTCAGGTCCGGCTTGGGGAGAAAATATGACACGTCTTTCAGGATGGACTTCATCTTTGGTAGCTGGCAAAGCCGGGAAAAGCAGGATCTAACCACCTGGCTAATGTGGGAGTCCATCCGCATCTCTGGGTCCAAAACCACCCCCAGGTTAGTGATGGTTGGCTTCACTAAGCTGCAAGAACAGGGTTGCAGGACAGGACTAACTGCAGTGGGAGAGGGAGGAACAAATATTCCAGTTATAAATATTAAATATTTGAACAAATAAATATTTGTTAAAAGGAAGAAACTGATGATGACTTTAAGATTAGAGGAATGTTCTAGAACGGGTCTGGAACCAACGATGGCCCTTTGGATCAAATTTGGATTAAAAAAATAGCTCATGATTTTATTTATGGATGGAATAAAAATACAGGTTGTAAGCATCTTCTCAGTATCTTCATGTTGCACGACTTTCCACAGCAGAAGGACACAAAAACTGCCAGAATTATGATTAGAAAGATTTACGTTTTAATCTCAGAATCCCAACTTTTCCCAGAATCTTCACATTATTCTATGAATTCAGAGAAAATTTACATTTTTCAGAGGTCTCGCTCCCCTGTTGTGGATATTTCTCAAAATTCAACCATTTTTTCTTTTCAAAAGCTTTAGTAAGAGTTTGGACTCTAAACAAGTTTTACTTTGTAGACTGCTTGTCTACACCTTCATCAGATCTGCTCATAAGAAAACATTTGGGTTATATTTAATGTCTAGAGAAGATGCTCTTCCTGGGCATTAAGTTATCAAAAACAGATAAAAGTATTTTTTACCATAATTTTAACTGCTATCAGCTGATAAAAATAATAAAAAACAGCCTGATCATTAAAGGGGTGTAAGTGAAACCGCGCGGATCACACAAACCATCATGCTGTCTATATGACTTTGAAAATATATAGTTTAATTACAGTTTGATTTATTTGACATCTGTATAATGTTTATTATTTTGTTTTTTCCCCCTAAATGCCTAACGTTTTAGTTTTACATGAATATTAGTCATTCATCACAATACATAAAGTTACACATTTTAAATTTTAATAGGGGAAGACTGCAGGAGGGAGTGGTAAAATACAGAAATCCCCAGCAAAAACAAGAAACTTTACGAGTCTGATGAAACCCGCTGGAGTTCCTTCAGCAGGCCTGGTGGCAGCTACAACGACCCAGTGGCTGTGCTTGGTCAATGTTATCGAGCTCAGTCCGGCTCGGCCGTGAACGAGCCGAGGCGACATCCTGCTCTGCTTAAGAAGAAGTGTTATTTTCCGCTTCAGAAGAAGCGTCCATGTTTTACGCTTTCTCAGAGACATGTCACGTTGCTAAGTTGTTAGCGCCGCGCGCTAACACGTCAATAGTGCAGCATAGCCTGCTGGAGGTTTTAAGGGTTCAGATGAAAACACCCTACCACTCAGGCTGCTTACACATCGATATTAAGTTGTCGCTGTTGCGCTCACGCCGTAATACAGTATTAGATGCGGTTAAAGTCAGACATGAAAAACTCCACGAGTGGTCAGACCGCGCAGCAAGTAGGCGCCGGATCGGTCAGGCTGCCCGGCCTGACCGCTGGGGATTACCGGATGGAAGATTGGACACAGGAGTCTCCCTCTTAGCGCTCCGTCATATTTCAACCCATTTTTATCTTAAATGCACTGGGTTTTACCCTATTACCCATCTAAATATGCCCTATTAATTATTTTACCGTATTTTACATTTAAATTTCATGGTTAAACAGTACATGCTACATGTTAAACTGATAGTTAGCTAGCTACTTCGGTAAACTCAGCTAGTTTAAAGGTGGCAGTGACATAAATACGAATATAGATTTTAACTTACCGAAAAAAATGAAGTGGAGACTCCTTGGACGCTCTATTAGTGCAATTAATACCACTGCAAGTCATTTTGTCCAACAATTGCACCAATAATATCCAAAGAAGAATACACAAACACAGAGACTCAAAATGCCGGAGCAGTTTCCAAGCCAGACCGAGGCTGTACTGAGGCCTTTCCACGGAGCTAGCTCTGTGGTCACGTGGGTCTGAGGCGGCGGTCACGTGTGTCGGATGCTCATTAATTATACAGAATTTTAGGCTTTCAATACACTTAAACAGAAGAGTGAGAAAAAAATTCACCCCCCTCAGAGTTGTCATGAGTATAAACTAGATAATTTAGACAAAAAACATGTTTTGGCACCAGGCTGTAAACATGTTTATTTCTGCTGTGAAATCGGCATTTTTAACATGGGAGTCAATGAGGATTTGCTCGCTTCTGGCACCAGCCCCCAGCGGATGAGGGTGGAACTGCAATTTTTCTTACTTCCGGGATGGGACCATTTTTAGAGCGGCATTGTGGGGGCTTGAGCGAGCGCAGCTCTGAGGGCTTCCATGCTGTCGGCTAGTGTAAACACAGGTCGCACACTTGTCAGCATTTTTTTGTTGCGGAAAGTGACGTTGCGGACCTTGAAACTCCGGTTTTGTCTGTCCACACGCAGACACCCAAAACGGAGAAAACGCAGATCTTCACTTTGGCCGGAGTTTTTAAAAAGATCCGTTTTCGTGTGGATGACAGGCCAAAACGTAGAAAAATATCTACGTTTTGGCAGATCCCCGGCTACGTGTGGACAGGGCCTCAGTCAACTCCACTGTGGACAAGAGTGGCACTGGTGTTCCTGCCGGCTGGGCAAAAAAAAATTTGTTAGAGAAATGTCTGACTCTAACCGATAAATAAATTCTTTAATAAAAACAATGAATAGATTTGTGTAGACTGGTGATGTTCATGTCTCTTTAAGAAGCTGTGCCACCAAGTCACATGAGAGCGTGAGTCAACTTAATAGTTGTGACACTTTATTTTTGTGCACACACGTGGTTATGCTCCATTTATCGTTATGAAGGTGAAATCCTCAATATATTGTGATATTGATTTTAGGTCACATTGCCCAGCCCTAGGCTTCATATTGCTTGTTACTGTTTCCAAACACACTTATGAGGGTGTCATTTTTTTCCTGTTGGCAAAAGAGAAAACACCAGCTGTAAACACCACCAAGGATAAAAGTGAACATGTTCATATTCAGTATTTCAGCCAGTGTGTGAAGGTGAGAAAATCAAAAAATAATAGTGAATGTGGCATAACGTCTCTTTTTTTATGCTGCATAATGATTCCTCCCTATAAGAGCATGGCTCAAATATATTTTATTACACCCAAAATAATATAATATTCATTAATATCCTAAAATATCTTAAAAAGTTTTTACTTGATGTTATGGACAGATGCTGGGCTTGTGTGCATCTGATCAAACATTTCCCCCTAAAAGATATAAACGGGAATCCGTGGAGATAGATCCAATCTGTGGAGGAAGTTTGAGTAGGTCATGAAACGGCACTTATCTAATAAATAGTGTGTTTTTAGTTCTCAGCAGAGGACAACAGCTGAGCTACTTGAGATATTGTTGGATGATGGAAGAAACACTTGGGAGTCGTGAACCCTTCCATCAAACCATCAGTGAAGGAATCGGAGTCACAGCCCTGGTTTATTTGTTTTTCTCCTGTCAGACACGTTCGGAGTGTGTCTGTGTGAGCACAGTGGCTGTTGCAAAAGAGACGCCGTGTTTAAATAATTAAAAAGTTTCCCTGTATAGTCAGTCTAATTAATAGCTTAAAAGTTTTTGTTTTGTCTCACCAAAGAAAATTAATTTACATTCAGTAAAGTCAATCAGCTGCTCTCTGCACAAAAGTTTAATTTAAACAGAAAAGCATCGATCTTTTTATAATTAAAATGTTATTTTCTTTCTTGTCCTAAAAAAGTCTGCATCCAGCATCTTGACCATTCTTGTCTTTCACTTCTAGAAAATAAGCCGTCTCCCATCTCTTTCTTCTCTATCTTTATTTCATCAGGCCATCATCAGAGGCAAAAACAATCTGTGCGCCTTCGGTTTCTCATTAACAATAAATGAGGGGAAATGCCTGAGCTCATCCCCACAGCAAACACCAGATTCCTCACAAACGCGCCCGTCTTCTTGAAGCCAGTCACATCTTCTAATTGTTTACTTATTTAGAAATGCAAAAGGATGGTTTCAGTTTTTCATTTTCACGTTTCACATCTTTATTTTTATTTATTTTTTTACATTTACAGATAAGTGAGACCTGCTGAGAGTGCACACGAACGTCCCAGCTGGAGACCTGAGTAGCATATAGGACGGTAGGGGAGACGGGACCTGCCACTTTTCTCCTTCATCTTTCATCCTCTTCTTCCTCTCTGTTAACTCCTTTACTTTATTCTCCACCTGCCAGTTTTGCCTCACACAGGAAACACTATCATTTTCTCTGAAGTGAGTCTTTCTCTCTACGTCTTCCACCGATCTGCTTTTGGCTCCTCTAAAGGTCCAACAGAGAGGCAGTAAAAGCTGGTGTCACACAACAGCTCAGATCTGACTTTCCTTCCCGGGATTCCACTGCAGAGGTGGAACGGCATGATGCTGGATTTTCTGAGGATTCTGTGTGAGAACAAGACCCAGTAGAGAAGAAGCAGCAGAACAGTTTTTACCCCTGAATTCACTCTTCACTGGTTTTTATTTTTCCCTTAGCCTGTTCTTGTTGTTTGTGTCGGCGCATAGATAGGCCTACATTTATCTGAAGAGGAGAAAATCGTTAAAGATGTGTGAGACACCAAAGATTTATTTTCAGTACTGTTTCCAATAAGACATTGTGCAGAAAACATGATGGCAGACTCCATCTTGTTTGATTGCTTAACCTGCCCCTATATTTTTGTTCGTCATCGTAACCATTTGATTACATAAATGACGCCAATCATTGGAGACAAAATAGAAAAATAGATCAAAATGCCCCTTGTTGAGTTCTTTCTGTTTCTTTTCAATTCCCATTGGTTTTCTTTTTTTGTTTAATGCACATCGTAGCAAAGCTGGCCTAAATTTGCTGACAGTTTAACAGCAGAAGCACCACCAGCGAGGCTCTAAAGATGGCAGCTTTACGCTGAAACTGTCAACAAATGAAGGTAAAAACGATATGCAGTGAATTAAACAAGAAAAAATCCATGGAAGGTTAAAATGCAATAATTTAAATATTATATTCACATTAAGGGACAACAAACCAAGTGTTATAAACCAAACCAGCGGCAAACATAAATTCCATTTGTAGGAATACTTTAGAAAGATAGAAGTATTAAGTAACGTTTATTTTTGTTGTAAGTAAGTAAAATTTTATACAGCACTTATCACAGAAATAGAATCACAAAGTGCTTCACATAGATCAAAATAAAACAAAGTCATAAAATCATAATGATCTCAAAGCAGAATCTGATTAACATCAGAAAAAATAAAGTCATAACATTATTACAGTTCATAAACAGATGAAAGATAAAAAATTTGAGTTAAAAATAAGAAAATAAAGATTTAGGTAAAAGCAGCTTTAAATAAAAGGGTTTTTAGCTGTTTTTTTTAAAGTGTCCAGACTTTCATTGCTGCGTAACGATAAAGGAAGATCATTCCAGAGTTGGGGTTCAACAGTCTGGAAGGAGCGATCGCCTCAACTTTTGTATCTCGTCTTTGGAACTTTGAGAAGGTTCTGGTGGGTGGACCTGAGGGCTCGGGTTGAAGCATAAGGCCTTAACAGTTAAGTAATATAGGGAGGAGCTTGACCATGTAGAGCATTGAAAGCTATAATCAGGATTCTAAAATGAACTCTAAAGTTAACGGGTAACCAGTGCAGAGACTGTAGAATAGGAGTGATGTGAGCTCTTCTGTTTGCTCCAGTTAGGAGCCTCGCTGCAGATTTCTGGACCAACTGAACGCGGTGAAGGGCGTTTTTGTTCAAACATGTGAAAAGTGTGTAACAGTAATCTAGACGGGAGGAGATAAAGACATGGATAACCACTTCAAGTTCACGTTTTGACACCAACCTTCGCAGTTTGGAGATATTTCTTAAATGATAAAAACAGTTTTGGACCAATGTTTTTCAGTGACCTTCTAGAGACATTGATTTGTCAAAAATTACACCCAAATTCCTTAAGTTTGTCTTGACGGCAGAGGATAAATGACCAAGTTTTAGACTAATGAGGGGAACCATGCTCTCAGGGGCAATGATCAGACATTCAGTCTTTTCAGAGAAGAAGAAGAAAATATCATTTCTATAGCGCCTCTCAAGATAAAAATCACGAGGCACTTCACAAAAACAAAAAAGAAAAGGTTAAAATATTAAAAAAGCGTTTAGAAAATGTTTAAAAATATATTTAAAATGAGCAAAAATAGGCAATTGGGATTTAAAAGAAAAAAATGTTAAGAAAGAGAGAGAGTGAATAGGAAAGAGGGAAATCAGTGGATCCTGAGGAAGTTGGAATAGGTGGGGAGAGCAGAATAAAGAGAGAGTGGTGAAGAAGGTCATACAAAAGCCAGCTTGAACAAGTGAGTCTTCAGCTGCTTTTTGAAGGAGACCACTGAGTCCACTGATCTCAGGCTCAGGGGGAGAGAGTTCCAGAGTCTGGGGGCCACAGCAGCAAATAATCTGTCACCTTTGGTCTTTAGCCTGGTGCTGCACAACCAGTAGGCTTTGGTCACTGGACCTCAGGGACCTGCTGGGGGTGTAGGGACTAAGATCACCAATGTAAGATGGTGCTTGTCCATGTAAGGCCCTATAGACCAGAACCAGGATCTTCAAATGAACCCTGAAGTCGACTGGCAGCCAGTGAAGCTGGAGGAGAAGCGGGGTGATGTGGGTGTATACAGAGTTTATCTGAAGGAAGTAATCTTCTAGCTAGCTGGTGATAGCTGACAGACACTCTAGTAATTCAGACAGTTATCAAAACTGTTGTGTAGTTCCAGAAAAGTAATCAGTTGATCTGCCACAACCTTTTCCAATATTTTAGAGATAAAGGGTAATTTAGAAATGGGTCTGTAATTTTTAGGCTGAGATGAGTCCAAACTTGGTTTTTTAAGGATAGGTTCACTAACTGCATATTTGAAAACAGATGGCACTGAGCCAGATTGTAGGGATAAATTAATAAAATCTACAATGCATGGGCCAATTGGGTCAAACATCCTGATCAACAAGGTAGTAGGAATTAAATCAGCAGGGCATGAGGTTGGTTTCATGTGTTTCTGAATGAGGCAAATGTCCTGGAAATCTAGGAGTAAAGACAGACCATGACTGAGAGGGAGGGGGTTACGGCCGCCGCCGTTTTGGAGCCCAGTGGTGTGCTGCGCGCCGTTTCCTGTGCAGCAAAGCAGCACCGTGGACAGCGGCTCCGTGGGAAGGTTCATTTAGGACCATGGACAGCACCGGAGCGGCAGTCACGGTCAGCTGGGACTTTTCATCTCATCAGCTGGCTCTTTAAAAGCGGCCAGCTGGAGCTCATCAGGGGAGAGAAATGTTTGTGGTTGCAGAGGCAACGTGTGTTCTCTCCCCGTTGGTGGTTACCAGAGATTTTGTGGTTAATACCAGGTTGTGGTTGGCTTCTTGTGAAGAAGTAACTTTAGAACATTTTGTATTTGGGATATTCTCAGTTAAGCGGTAGTTTTTGGTTTTGGTGTGTCTGCTAGACCACCTTGTGGATAAATTACCAGGTGGGGGTTTTCCCCTTTTTGTAGTCTCAGTTTCCTGAGCTATATTTTGTGTTAAGGCAACTTTAGTTTATTTAGTGTTTGTTTGTCTTTTAGACAAACCTTGTTTAATTACTTGGTGGTTTTTTTTTTTTGCCCCCTTCTTTTGGGTTTTCTTTCTTTTTTTTGTAATAAAATCTTTGAAAATACAAGGACACTTTGAGTTTGGTTTTTGCTTGGCAAAGCCTTTTTCTCCCCAACGAGGGTCACTTTTTGTTAGACTGGTCCATCTTATGTTTATTCCCCTCTCCTTCCTAGCTGAGCCCACAGAGGGGTGTAACAGAGGGGGTTGGATGGGGGAGGGGGGTAGGAAGTAGATGGTGATTATGCAAACGTTGCATATTCCTCATTTTATTAGAAACAAACAAAAACATTCTAAAAATTCATATTTATGATTATAAGTAATGGCAGAGCTGAGCGAGATGGTCAACAGATGAACTGGTTCATCTACGATCCAGCACTCAGCTGTGGTCATCATCTCCTAAAACGAGCTTCCTTCATTGGATGGTTCGGCTCAGCCCTTCTTTCCGCTGCATGTAAAGTTGTCGCATAACGTAACAGTGGCACTGACTTGCTCTGACGTCATGCCTACTTAGGCAACGATAACCTCGTGAGATCAAGGCGACTGCAGAATTTGGAGCAAGTAGCTTCAGCTGCTCTCCACCGGCTACAAAACCTAGGGCGTGAAGGGGAACGCCTGGCTCTCACCTGATCTAACATCCGATTGCTTCCCATTTTGATCCAAACACCTTTTGGTAGAATGCAAAATGTTAGTCGGTCACAGGTATTCTGTAAACCATGTTATGTTGATGATGACATCTATACAGGCTATAAAGAGAAATGTATTTTGTGTTCTTTTGTCACATTTCCTATGAGCACACTAAAATCTACAGCTGATAACCTTTACTTATTATTACAGTCATGTCTTCATATGAACATGTCAACAAGATATGACATCCACAAGCATGTGAGAATGGATTTCAGTTGCTAACAGGCACCAGAATGTTACACTATGATGAACGCTAATGCGATATCTTCAGCCTAAACATGTAGGGAAATCTGTCTGACTTAAATGTCGGCTTTTAGCCACTCCCCCTGCCGCGTCTGCCTGCTCTCGTCTGTTTTCCAGGCGAGGCGCTGCTCATCTTGAACAAGGCCATACCAGTAAGCAAGGAGAATGACAGCTGCCTGTGTCAAAAAAAGGTGTTGTTTATTTTCTGTTCTGTTTACATCGGCAACAGGGGTTTTAACAGGAAATTACGTATGTTTACCTGCATGTGACTTTTATTTTGAAAGTTTCCAGATGTTTTACATTGCTTCTGTTTGACTTCATGTCTGGCGTGATCTGAACCACAGAGTTTGACGTGTTTTGATGGCATAGCACCTTAAAAATAGACTTGAAATGTAATGATAGTGTCACTTCTGGGGTGCGTCCAAAACATTCTGCCACTGGTGGAAATGAACTCATGCTTTCAGTGAGGTGCGTTTCACAGCGCTTTCACTTCCAGTGGAAAGAAGGGGTTACAGATGAGGTGAGGCAGCAGCAGCTGTTGCTGCTCCCCATCAGCTGAACTGTGCTGAGGTGGTTTGAGGATCTGATGCGGTGCCTCCTCATCGCCTTCCATTTGAAGTCCAGAATGTCTGTCTTGGAACCGTGTTGGGATTCCCCAGAAGGCATTGGTGAGAATCGAAGAGAAGGATATCTGGGTTTTCCTCCAGGACCTTTTACCTGACCGAGCACAGAGGGAAGGTGGGATGAACATGCATGGTTAGGGGCACATTAAACGAGTCCTTGGTGCATTTTACTTTTGCAGTCATGCAGACTGTGTTTCACTTACTTTTCAATAAATAAATGAACACCAGCATCTTGCATTCATAAGTTGAAGGCCGACGTCTCTTCATATGTTTGTTGATGTGCAAAACCTTTTCTAAGTTCTTCTGATTAAAATGACATAAACTGATGATATTTAAAATGATGCATGAAAATGAAGGATGGCTGAGATCTAACGACAAACCTCAACAGTGACGGCCTGTGAGAATCCCACAAGAAACGCTGATGAAAACTATTGTGAGAATTATTTTATGTTAACTGAGCTCGAGCCTGCACTGTGAAGCGTTGAAAGGCCAGTCTTTGTGTCAAAACAGGAAACAGAAGACTGTGCTCGCTTTGCCGTGACTGCAACCAAACTTTGAAGAAAGCTAGCAGAGAGGAGTGATTGATCACCGAACTCAGCCACCTTTAAAGTTGTTCTTAAATGAATGCCAAGCTTTCTCAGCATCACATACTTCAGAGGCTTCTGGAAGGGGAGTCATCTACACACTCAGTGATAATGTGTGTGTGTGTGTGTTTCAGTGCACTTGACTGAGCGTGAGGGGAAAATGTTTAAGCTACAGATGGCTGTAAACAGGCAAACCTACAGAAAGACATATTTCGAAACATAAATCTGCACAATTTGTTTAGATTTTATTTTAGTTTCAGGATGAAAACAAATGTAAATCATGAGATTTCTTTTTGTAGAAAGTGTGTTCGACCAAGCCATTTCAGTGACACACTCCTTTCCTTTCATTTCACATTTGGAGCAGTTGCTCTGCTGAACGTCTGGCGAGAGTAATTCTCAGCAGCTGCCGCTTCTAATCCTCACTCCCGTACAGTCGATAGTATATTTCAGTTTAGGGGGACAGTGGAAATGTGCAGGCATGCAGGTCTGCCGGCTGATTCCAATTTGGCTGCCGGAGCAGGAGAGTGACAGTTCAGCTAATTACAACACTTTTAACCTGCGCTGCCTCGATAGCTCATCTTAGCCCCCTTCGTTCTGGAGCATGTGGCGGCGTGTGCTGCTGTGGCTTCTTTTCTTCGTGCATGTTGAGCTCGTGCGCTAATTCAGAAATATGAGACGACTCGGACGAGGCCAAATGCACTAGCTTATCCTGCTAACACTCAGGCATTTAAAACCAGAGTCTTCTCCTTCCTCGATGAACGTTTTGTCCCTATTGTTTGCTTTTGTAACAGCATTTTCTCCACTTTCAGGGTCAGCAATCCCTTCAGCTCACAGTTTTGTTTTGTGAATTTAACTGGAAATGTTGCTTCTGAGTCTGGAGGACTGGCCTCATGGGAGATTTAAAAAGGTGCAGGTTGAGTAACAGCTGACCTAATAACTCCTCAGTCATGTTGTTTAGCCTCGTAGCAAGCCCTAACCTTTCCACAGACTGTACAACATGAATGCTGTTCAGCCAGCTGATGGCTCATTGCATTAAAATAAGAAAAAAAAAGTAGTTTTTTTATTGGAATGATTTATCTTAATGCAGCAGTGACAATGTTTCTTATTATTACTCTTATCACCGCACTCCCATCCAGTCTCCTCCCTCTGTAGGCTGGCTCACATTCATTTGCGATTTCCGAAGAGAGGCCACCGGTCTAATTCCCATTTTTTTTTAAATAGAAAGAAGGTTATTTCACAGAGCCGACCCCCTTGAGGGCCTTGGGAGAAATCAAAAGTCTGAAAATGAGCAGAGAAGTGTCTTTCTGTCCTCTTTTATCTTCCTAGCCTCGTTCCCTTTATTCTGTTTCCTTCGTGCTCCCACTCTGTGTCCTCATATATCCGCCACCCTCCATCCCTGCTGAAGGACTCACTGTAAATGCCATGTGGAAAATGAAGGCAGGGTTATTGTTTGTGCCCGGGGAGGGCCTCTCTTTGTCACTGGGGGAGCCGCAGTGTGTTATGATGTACACACATGCATGCACACACACATAGAAAGCAGCGTGTGTGACAAGCCTGACAACTTCTTAAGTTTAAAGCTGGAACTGCGAGGTAAACCGGAGGCTCCTGCTCTGCCGCGTCGGCCCTCTTTGATAAGACCATGTCGAAAAAGGGCAGCGCTCGAGAACCGGAGTTCAGTGTAGGTTCTCTTCCACGGCGTAATGCCCGCAGTTGTTTGGTTGCCCCTTTTTTAACAACCCCACAGGACCAGAATCTTTCATTCTGCCATCTTGGAGTTCTCATTAACAAGCTGCTCCTCATCAACATCTTGTGCATCTCTGTAAATACCACGCACAAGTTGGAAAGTTCAGCGTAAGAATCAAATAAAAACCATAAACGTGTAATGTTTTAAGGTCTGCACATGAGGAAGTTTTTCACTCACGGCTGTTTAAATCTGCTAAAAGTGCTCACAAGCAGAGAACCTCTGTCTGAGACGGCGTGAGCATGAGATCTGAGATGATGCCTCAAAGGGAGGAAAATGAGGACGGGTAGGCAGATGATGTAACCATGGAGACATACCCAACTCACCTGCCTTGGGTTAAAATCAGACAGGCCAGATGAGAGATGGAAGGAAGGTGAAAAGACCCTGTCAGGATGCGTTCTCGTAGAAATCAGCAGCACCAGCACTTTGTTCTAATAAAGGCCAGTGATGTGATGGAGTCACAGCTTTCAGTCATTCTGGGATACACACAAAGATGATACTGTTGAACAGAAGAGAAACCACCCCAAACACGGATTTCACCTGCAGCCACAAGACGTTTCTTCTGTCTCATTGTGGTGCAAGTCTGTTTTTGCCTCAGCTGCACTGTGAGATGAAAGCAAACGTTCAGCATTCTCATTGCAATGTTGCAAAGAAAAACAAACACTTAATAGATTTTGCTAAAGCAATGTGAAGCAGACACATTATGGTTTATGTCTTTGTTTTTGCAGCTTGAGATGGTCAGAGGACAACAAAAACATGATCTTTCACCAGTGTTCACACTCTTGTCACCAACATTTTTACTGTGTGTGTGTGTGTGTGTGTGTGTGTGTGTGTGTGTGTGTGTGTGTGTGTGTGTGTGTGTGTGTGTGTGTGACATAAAGAAGAGGCTTTAAAGCACAACTTTCTGTGGAGTGTCTTTGAAGTTGCTTTGGCTCAGGTTTTGCATCTAATAATGGGAGAGGAAAACCTTGCAGCAGGGAGGTTTGCACTTTTTTATGAAAATATTTATTTATTTAATAATGCAATCTGTGTTTTTTATTTATGAAAGAAGTTTAAAATTAAGACCCGTCACCTCTGTGTGCGCCTGTCAGACGCTGTAGTCGCATAGAGTGGAATGAAGGGCGGCACGAGTTTGATGAGATTTATCTCCACATCCAAATGTATGTGTGTGTTTGTATGTGTGTGTGGTGGGGGTGCAGAGGGGCACATGCCCTCCCTGCATTTAGAG
This sequence comes from Nothobranchius furzeri, assembly GCF_043380555.1. NCBI lineage: Eukaryota > Metazoa > Chordata > Actinopteri > Cyprinodontiformes > Nothobranchiidae > Nothobranchius > Nothobranchius furzeri. Next base: position 8,516,346 of record NC_091744.1, on the reverse strand, counting down.
CAACCTGACAATCAAGGAAGGGACACCGTGCTAGGATGTATACAAACGTGAAATAAAGGCGTGATCTGGGAAACCACACAGTCAAAGCTCTTCACGAGGAAGCCTATTAGACACAGAGGAAACTCCACAGGAGCCTTTTGTGTCTGGAACAAGAATGATGCTCTAGTAGTTTCCATAAAAACATTTTTTTTAAATATGTTTTTCTTTTCACTCTTCAAAAATCGTTCAGTTTCTCGTGAACTAAATGGGACAATGCAGGACTTGCCGTGCAACTGAGAGAGAAATGAGGGCGTACTTACTTTAAACATGAAGTTATATAAGCTGATTAGAAGCAGTAGCATATGTAGCAAGTATGAAGTCTGCTAGAAGGACCCACAACAAAGAGACATTAGAAAACGCCACAGTGTAGCTTTGGAATGCACCAAACTGTTAACAGGAGGGACAAGCTACAACCACCATGGCCGCTACCGCCACTGATGTGAGACGTCGTGAGACAGATGTTGCAAATACGAGTAGATACAACCCAGTTCTGGTGCAACACCTGCAATTCGTCTGATGATGTGGGCGTTTAAGGGCGATATTCAGGAGACCACAAAGCTTGCGCAGCAGTTGTGTGCAATTTGTCTTTATAGCTGAACCCACCCTTACTGTTGTTGATTTAGCATCCAGGAAAGAGCAAAGCACGTCTCAGCTAGTAGAAGCTAACTGTTAGCATTAGCAACTCCTCAACATGGCAGAGCCCCTTCAGGCTTGTTGTATTAGTGGAGATTAAACATCCATGCTGCAGAGTGAATGGAGGCAGTGGTTGAGTCACGTTGCTGTTAGCCAATCAGAGGTGAGACGTTCAAATCTCATGAATAATAATGAGATAACTTCTACTTCCTGTGAGAGTATGGGAGCCTTTTTACTCTAAGAATGACTCACGAGGTATTCATTCACCACAGCAGATTTATTGAGATAACAAGTGTAGGCCATAGGCGTCTTTAGACCATTTTTGTGGTTGCTCACCTTTGGAGGAATGCACCCCCCCCCACCCCCACCCCCACCCCCTCTGACAGAGATCAGAGTTTCCAGCACTCCTAAACCCGCTGTCCTGAAATTGCTTCTGGTGTAGACCCTCTTTAAATAAAAACAACTTACAGATGACCCAGTCCTCCTGCAGTAGTCCTCTTCAGAGCTGTCAGAGCAGGAGATGTTGAGCCCTGTGGGTTCAGATGGAAGGTAGTCGCTTGTTTCCTTACTGAGTTGGGACCGCTGATTTTCATTCTTTATCCAGTCACACAGATCCTGCCTCACCACACACCCACTTTTTTTTGTTGCCATTCTGCATCTCACTTTGTCACCGAGTTATGACCTCACACAGTTTAGTCCCTGATGTGACTAGAGGTGAAGGCCTTGGACTTGACGGCCCTCCAGAAACAGCAGAGGAGGTTTAAGCTGAGAAATTCTCATGATCAACACTAAAGGTATGCCCCCTGCCTCTTGGAACGACACTGCCACAGCCGTCTCCTTTCTCCCTGTGCAGATCAGTGTTTTCAGGACCCCGGACAGCTCCACAGTGGAGAAGGAGCTCTTCCACCCGCAGCGGAGGAAAGACGGTGGATTTAGGTTCTAACAAACAGACCTAACCGAGAGCTGGTGCCTTCTCCGTGTGTCCTGCTGCAGCTGACTGGAGCTGATGCGCATCGGAGAAGCTGCAACTTGGTTTAGACAAAGTCATTTTGAGTATGCTGCTGTTGATTTAAGACCCATGTTTGCTTGGACCTTTTTGTGTAGTGTTTTTTGTTATAGTGCTGACTAGATTTTTCTGATTCTTGGTTAACTTCCTCTTGTCTTTTAAGGAAGTGTGGTGTTGAATATGGTTAAAAACTGACTCTGTGGTACTGGCTGGCTGGTCGTTTAATTTAAGTAGATTTCCTTTTTGTTATCTACAGAAGATGGTTTGGGTAAAACCCCATTGTCCCCTGGAAGGGTTATTTTCTGTTTCCTTTTCCCTGTAACTTTTCATGGTCTCCCAATCAGAAAGTTTTAAGGTCTTTTATTCTGGCGAGCCTCAGCGTCTACCTTTTAGTTTGAGTTACTATTGATGGTCGTTTCCCTCCAAAAGTCCCCAAAATGAAACCATTTTCCTTCAACAACCTCCAACCTCCCAGAGGAGCCACATCTGGGTCATAACTCTGGTGTAAATTCTGTTCAGCACTGACAAAAATGTCACACTGGATGCTACAAGAGCGATTCTCAAAGTGTTGACAGTGTCATAAATGCTGATACAACACAGGAAAAAGCATCTCATTAGTTCTCTGAGACATGTTGAGGTGTGTAACCATGTTGAAATGGCTCTTCGTGTACAGTGGAGGACACTCTTTAGATTCCTCTGATGTTGAAACTGCTGATGGTTTAACCTTCAAACACATCAAACTTTTTGTTTGACTCAAAGTGTCCTGAAATAGCCAGAGAAGATCACATCAGCAAAACCGGATCAGCAGATCCAGACTAGCTCACCGGACCAAAATAAAAAAGTGTCTCTTCTTTTCTAAACTGTTATAAATGGGTTTTTTTGTACTTGTATGTTGATTTTAAGATGTTTTTAGACTCATACTGGGCAGAGGCAGGTGCCATTAAATAGATTCACTTGGATCGTTTTCATGTGCTAAATTAAATCTGAGAGAGCGAAGAAACTCAAGGACACACACAGTGCTACACAGCAAGAGTTTGATGAACATGATGTTATTTTTTAATTTTTTTCATGACAAAACGTTGGACTCGAGTTTGAGGCCAGTGCTAATATTTAAATACATTTTATTTTAACTTTAGTTTCTTTCTATCAAGAGGGGCTGACATTGAGATCGTTGAGGACTACCGGTACCTGGGTGTACACTTGGACTGGACTAAGAACATCAATGCTATCTTCAAAAAAGGGCAGAGTCGGCTTTTTCTTCTGAGGCGGCTCAGGTCCTTCAATGTTGGTAGGAAAATGCTGACCATGTTCTATCACTCGGTGTTGGAGAGCGTTGTGTTCTTTGCAGCTGTGTGCTGGGGCAGTGGGCTGAAGATAGCTGATGCCAACCGGCTGAACAAGCTGATTAGAAGGGCTGGGTCTGTCCTGGGTGTTAGACTGGAGAACCTGGAGGAGGTGTCTGAGAGGAGAATGCTAAAAAAGCTTCTCTCTATCATGGACAACCCCTCCCACCCCATGCACGCCCACATGATGGGCCATCGAAGCACACGCAGCAAAAGACTCATTGCCCCGAAATGCAGAACTGACCGCCACAGGAAATCCTTCGTACCGGTGGCAATAGGATTGTTTAACTCTTCCTCACCCTGTAGGTGATTCTCCAAATACTGTTACCTAGGTTACTCTGTGCCCTCACCGACTGTGCAATATTACCCAAGAGTTCTGATTGTAAAAATGTTTTTATCCCCCCATCATATCATACGCTGCTACTAACCCATATTCTATTACACAATACTTTAATCACTTTTGTGAATCGCCTGCACCGACGGCTTAATTACTTATTCACAAGGATGCAGTCATGTATTTAATTATTGAGAAATGCGATTGTTTGTTTTGCACTATCCTACAGGGTACTACTGTAGATCTTTTTTTTACTGTATATATTGTATATCATATTTCTATTTCACCTGTTCCTTTGTTTCTCCGACTGCTTTGAGCATGTACATGACACAAGAATTTCCCTCGGGATAAATAAAGTTGTTCTTATCTTATCTTATCTTATCTTATTAAACACAGGAAACGTTGACAGAAAGCTTGTTTTCCTCCAAGTTGAATAAACGAGCCTGAATATTTGTACCGTGGAGCGATCACAGCTAGAAGGTTTGTCTAAAAGATCAAATCCATGAATGTTATGTTAATACGTAACTCATAGTAGACCCTGCAAAGGAATGTTTTTTTATGTTATATTTTTATTTTTGCTGAAACAACTTTTATTCTAAAATTAACAGCAGTGGAAAGATTTCAGCCCCAGGTGCTCCGCCCACAAAGATCACCCTCTGTGCGTAGGTCACCAAGTGGCCAGGGCGGCACAAACCAATCAGGTCTATTAAAAAATTAACTTTGCACCTGCCAGCACTCCCCGTCTTTGGCATTTAAAGCATACGTTTATGTACAATTTTGTTTTTGGTTTCTTTGTCTTCATTTTTTCTACTAAAGCAGTCATTCTGAACTTTTTGTTGCATTTTGTTCTTGTTGTAGAACCCACTCCAACACAAGAAGGCAGCTGTTTCCATAGCATATGTGAATAAAGGAACATAGGATTTACCCAAGACAGAAAGCAGTTTAAGGAAGGCAATTTTATTGTGCTCATTTTAAGTTTTCAACAAAGAAAAGAAATAGAACGCTTCTGAGAGGGAGAGCCAATGGCGAAGCATTGTCCTCTCTCCTCCAGCTCTTTCTTCCTTTCCTTTCGAGTCGATCACCAGAAGAAGCGTCCACCGAGGTTTTTCTTGCAGCATGCTTCGTTGCTGTGTCTGTCAAAAGTCCCTCCGTTTATTTCCTCTTTCTAAGCGTTGCTGTTTCGGAAACAGATGTTCGGCACGGCTGACTGTGGTCGCTGTAGATGGGTTGTTTCATCCACGCTCTTGTTGGCGTTTGTTGTGGAGGACCCATGCTACTCGCTGACAAATCCAGACCGATGCTGTTCATAAACAGAATTCTTTTTAAAAAGAGCAAAAAAATAAAAATAAACATAATTTAATATATCGCTACATTTATATAACCTTTACTCAGAGAATGCTCAAGTGAGGCTTAAGAATCAAGCAACTAGAAAATTGCTGTCAGGAAAGTACAAGTTTATTTTTTATTTAATTTTTTTTTTTGTATTTTTACTTTTGAAACCAATGCTGAAGTTAAAAATATGAAAGAAAATTAAATGTTTTAAGGCTGTTGTTTAGTTAAAGCCACAATCTGGGCATATAATGCACAACCAAGCACAGCTCAACAGTTTTCTGTTCGATAACGGTTGGACTGTTAGAGAAACCATGTCATAGCTGCTGCAGCATAAAGAGAGAAAACAACTTCTTGTCTACACAAATGATGTGCTTTGCTGTGCTACAAATAATGGGGATTTCTATAACCCGCGATTATGGCTTTAACCAGGATTAATGAGCTTTCTGGACTCAGCAGAGAAAACGATTATTTTACAGTGTTTCAGTTCAACGATGAACCCTTTATTGTTTACCTGCCTTCTTGTTTTATTGTTGTTCATGGTTGGAGTCAATTTTATTTCAAACCAGAAAGTGATAGCAATGTACTCTGCATCTTTATTAAGAAGTACAAATTATACTATGTAATGGGAATACTACAGGCTTAACTAGAAAACCTGCTGAATTGAAATTCCCTTGACTCCATCCTTGGATGACGGTCTTCTTACAGATGATGAAGCAAAGTTTTGGGTGGACTATTGAATCATGTGACACATGACCATGTCCGGTGATTAAAACCTGCCGATACTTTAGATATAGTACAACTCATCTCACCACACAAATGCTAGTAATTACGTTTTACTATGACATTTTTCATATAAAACTCCTTAGTTAATACTTAATGAAAAAAATAAAATAAAACAGCTGCAGTGACCGTTTGGTCTTTTGCGGCACTGCTCCCTTTCCCCCAATAGCATCAGTTTGGTCATGATTAAATGTGATAGAAATACAATAATAATTCTGTCATTCTGACTAGGAGAAAAGATCAGAAAACAAAACTGTTTTGCTTCTATATCAGAATCCTGCTGCAAAACAGAATACATTCATTTTTTGTTTGCATGTATGAGCACGAGTATGACTGGATGTGTGTTCGAATGTGGAAAGGCCCCCTTCACACTGGACTAAGACCCTGCCATAATGTAAAAAACTATAAAAAAAATATTTTTCAAATTAAAACAATGAAAAGTGGGTGGTCTTTATGGAGTCTTGGTGAGGGTTATTAAGAACAAGGGCACCACATGCACAAACCTTCCAATATGTTTATGTTTATGTTTATTTATTTGGCAGACGCTTTTATCCAAAGCGACTTACAATTTATAACCTATAGGGCGTGTTGTGATCTGTGGGGGAAACCGGAGTACCCGGAGGAAACCCACGCATGCATGGGGAGAACACGCAACTCCACGCAGAAAGGCCGCAGCCGAGTTTTGAACCTGCAACTTTCGTGCTGCGAGGCAACAGTGCTGACAACTGCGCCACCATGCCCAGTAGTTGCATTCATGTTGGGCATGGCTTCACCTCATCATGTCATCAGTGTCGTGCTGGATCGGTGCGACCTTTTAGCTGCATCCTAATGCTGTCTGAAAGCTTCATGCCAGGACAGCACTGGGCCGGCAGCACACCGTGTGTGACTGAACACACGCTCTGAAAAGTGAAATGTCGATTTTACTTAACCAAGTTAAGCCAACTGGTTCCACTAAACCTATTGCTTAAGAAGAAGAAACAATCTGATGCATAGCACCTCTCAAGCTAAAAGTGTTATAAAATAATTGAGAACCACTGGTCTAATGGCACAGTGGTGCAGTGGTTAGTGCTGTTGTCTTGCAGCAAGGACGTCCTGGGTTCACATCCCGGCATGGGTTCTTCCTGTGCCTGCGTGGGTTCTCTCCGCCCTGGCTTCCTCCATAGAACAAAAACATGACTGTCGGGTTAATTGGTTCTCTAAATTGTCCATAGGTGTGTGTTTGTGTGTGTGTGTCTGTGTTGCCCTGCGATAGACTGGCAACCTGTTCAGGGTGTACCCCGCCTACTTGCCTGAAGACAGCTAGAGATAGACACCAGTGCCCCTGCGACCCTGCATGGACAAGTGAGTATGAGAAGTGGATGGATGGTTTGATGGAACCAGCTGACATTACTTTGTTAATTCAACGTTTCCTTTCTTTGAGTGTAGTAGGATCGTCATGAGCACGATACAAGCATATAGATAATAATTTGGCAGGTGCTAATGCAGCACCAACATGACTGGCTTCATTCTGAAGGCTTTCCACATCTGTCATAAATCCACCGTTTATCACTTCAAGGTGAGAGGAGCAGGATCTCAATCGAGTTATAAGCAGTCTGAACTGTAAGAGTGATGGTGGGCCTAAAGCTGGGTCCTGCTAGGACAGAACGGGGGGGTCAAGAGTAATTTTACTACCACAGTACTTTGGTCTTAGAAATGATTTGAGAATATAAAGGACTCAGTGAGCCACTGATAGTGAATCTTCTTGTGCAAATTGTCGTACGGTTTGGCAAGCTGATGTGTATCAATGTAATGCAGAAGAGCTCTGTAAAATGGAGATATCTTAAAAACAATTAAAAATACTTGTGATGTATCAAGTTGGCACTATGGCACCACAGTGGAACCAGAGGAGTCCAAAAAAACAAACAAAACCCTGGGAAGGTGATGAAACGCTGATAAAACACAGTGGAGCCTGCAGCGCGTCGAAAAGTTTTAGTTCTTTCTCTAAAGGTCGTTTTATGATTTTGAACAGTGCATTTACGCTTCCCCTCTGGGAATTCGACACATTCGTTTGAAGATCAGGACATTTAGTTTGTTTTCAAAATCAAAAACGTACCAGTTTGAGTGAGCAGGTAGGTAACTTACGTCGGACTGAGGTCTCTGAAAAGTCTGAAAGGTTCCAAAACATTTGATACAAACAAAACAGTCACCTCTGTTGCAAATATAGAACTTTTCTGTTCGTCTGTGCTGCGTCCAATCTCCAGGATGAGGAGTATGTGTAGCGGAGGTTCACCAAGAGAAAAGGCTGGCTTGTTTTTGGCTCAAAAGAGAGAGCACATTCCTCTTGGTGGAGAAGAAGGACTCAAACGTTGGAGTCGGAGAGTTTGTCACATACTTTTCCCAGCTGAGAGGCTCAAAACAGTCAAAAAACACGGTCACACAATATAGCCATGCCATATTCAAATGACAAAATATTAATAATGATGAGGACCATAAGAATAATAAGAAGATAATAAGAATAATGAGTTATAATAACATAATATACTTTGTTTTGTTATTTTTTGAAATCCTGAATATAAAAACAGTGGTGAGAAGAGGTTAGTACACAGTAGGGCTCTACTACCCCCTCGGTTGATTTGGCACATTATCACTCCCTGTTAGAAGCTACCTACATAATCTCAGCACAGTTAAAGATTTCTGTTTCCTGGTGACCCACCCAGAATGAAGTCTTTTCGATGTTTTTTTAATTCCTGAAATCACAGAGTCTTTTAAAATCTTCAGGCTGCATTTGAAATAAACAACAACCCGTGCAGCAGAGCAGTTCCCAGTAGGTTACCATCACGAGGAGGGCTCTGTGTGGGTGAACTTAATCTGCACCGGTCTAGTTGTAGTGATGAAAAGCATCACCCGGCTGTTCCGGGTGGGTTTTCCAACGACATTTAAGGTTTCTATTTGTAATTTTGTTTCTATTCTTATTCATTCAGAACTTAGCTACAAACGTCTGAGCTAGAATTTCCATTTTGTTACAAAAAAGTTACTCAGTCTCAATAAGTTACGTAATTCTTTTGTTCAAAGTAATATATTTGTTTGGTCCTCATCCATGTCCTGGGAGGAAAAGGCTTAGTTTGTGTCAAGTACGAGCCTGGTGTGTGTGTGTGTGTGTGTGTGTGTGTGTGTGTGTGTGTGTGTGTGTGTGTGTGTGTGTGTGTGTGTGTGTGTGTATTTACAAGCTCTTTAATGAACACGTCAGTGTGTGAGTGTATCAATAGGTAATGTCTCGATTGTCCAGGATCAAGGAGTTTGGGGTCTTCGTGCGAGTTTAGGCTTTATGTTGGGCCGACACACCCTTCCAGTAGTCCAGTATGTCATGAAGGTCTTCATCCTTGGCAAACTGAACTTTTCGCCTCAGTGCGTGTCCAGCTGCCACGTATCCCTCATCCTCCAAGGAGGCCTGCCGGTGCCTCTTCCGGTGCAGTTTGAACCTCTCCCAGAGCCCTAGGGTAGGGGTACATAAGAGCCCTTCTTCCTCCTCCTCATCTTCCTCAGGACTAGAGCAGTAACTAAGGTTGTGATATTGGGGTGAGAGTGGGTAATGAGGTGAAAGCTGGGAGTAGGCCAACTCACGCTGCTTGGCTTGCCGGCTAAGAGTGAGGGGGTCTAACACAGAGGGTCTGCGGCCTCCAGGGTGGTGATGGAGCTCCTGTAGGATCGGTGGGTGCTGCAGCTCCTGGAGGTGCTGCTGGGAACCTGGATAGGAGTGGCGGTGCTCGTTGTACTGGCGGATTCGCTGAGCCTCAGCCCGTAAGATTGCGGCAGCCGGGTTGACGGTACGAATGGCATCTCCGCCACCTCCTCTTTCCCCAGGTGAGTTTCTCTCTATGTACCTGGACTCCGATGAGTGGTACCCTCCCTCTGAGCGGAAGGAGCGAGGACTTCGGGCCGAGCCAGGGGAAGAGGAGGTGCTTGGTCTTTTGGAGGTAGGAGGAGCTTCCATGCTATGGTGTCGTTGCAACGTGTGATGGTAATTCCTCCCCCTTTCTTCTCGCCCTCCCCTTCCTCCTTGGTACACCGGGGAAAGAAACTCCCCCCCTCGTTCTCCTTGTTCAGACAGGAGAACAAGCTGTGGCTCCTCATTTGAAACAGCTCCTCCACTTACAGAAGAGGGGGATTTCATTCCCTGCTGAAAGGAGGTGGACTCAGACTTGAGAGCATCTATACAGTTGTTAATTATCTGATTAACTTTATCAACTTCTTTAGCGATGGTGGAGATCTCCGCTACCGAGCCCTGCGGGTTTGCTTGTGGTGACATCTCCCTTTCTCTCTCTCTTTCCCTCTCTTTTTCAATACCAGAGCTTCTAACCTCCATGTAGTTGAGCTTGGCAGACTTGTGCCCCGGTGTTTCTATCACCTCCTGGAGCTTGTATGGATCTATCTCACTGCCCTGGGGCAAGTAAGGCATTCTGGACAGACTGTCCCCCGCAGCAAGCTTCTGTGAGACCGATCCGCCGCTCCCTCCCTCTATGTCTCCTTCACCTCCGTACTTGAGCTCTATCAGAGTCCTCTGGATCCTACTCATCTTTCTCTCCTTCTCCTCCATGATCCTTCTTTTCCTCAGGCAGTGGACAAGAAGGCCAAGGAAGAGCAGCATGCCAAACAGACATCCCAGAATAGTCATGATGTAGTGTGTGGCAGACGACGGATTGGTTACCGTCTCAGCTCCGGCTCTGCGGCCGGTGGAGATGGTCAGGCAGGTGTGGTTGAAGCGTAGAGAGTTTCTTATAGAAGCCACGCAGTATGTGTAGTCAGTGTTGGGTTTAAGGTTCTTTAGTTCAATGTCTTCTCTTTGATTTCTTAGATTCTGGATGTCAGTGAAGAAGCTGTTGTTATAAAGCATGAGTATGTACATCTTTTTATACGGGTGGGGAATCTGAACTGTTACCACCGCACTCGAGTGTTGAACCTGTTTGAGTGTCATGATTGGTCTGGCCTCCGGAAAAATGGGGCTCAAACTGATGACCTCATCAGGAGGGGTCCCAGAGGAGCAGTCGTCCAGTCCACAGGGAGAGGCAAAATCTGGCAACTGGGTGGTAAGGTCAACCACGTACACATTTGTCACGCTGTTGCCGTCGTCTGTGCATGCGACGTTGAGTGCATACAGAGCGTTGCGCTGGGTGGGCATGCGCGGATTCTGGCTCAGCAGGTTGTATCCAGACAGTCCTTTAGGGGAGTCACACACCATCCTCTCACTGGTTCTGTTGGGGAACGATGAGAGCCAGCGCAGGAAATCCAGGAGCTCACAGGAGCAGCTGAAGGGGTTCGTGTAAAGTTCACAGGTGGTCAACTTGGAGAGCCCAGAGAACAAGTTACCATCCAGAACTTGGATCCTAAAGATGGACAAAAAATATGTTTGTTATGTATTAAAAATCTTAGAGGAAGAGCTTCCTGTGGGTGAACATGTTAAATTGTGTCTCGTTTCCTGCTCGTAAAGATCTCTACTGATATTCTGAGTCTCGGTTAAATATGATTCATTCAACTGTTGCTTTGGAGTAAATTTTTAAAGCTAGTATAAGTAAAATTTACCGCCGTCTCCACAACTAAACCAGTGCTGTGTGTTGTGCTGTAACATGATCATCCAGATGAACGAATGAGTACTATCTCCACATCTGCTGCTAACCGTTTTAGATTCAAACCTGTCTGGCTGACACTGCAACAGGTGATTTTAGAATGATGACAACGCCAATTCTGACATGACGACAATGCTTTGATCTGTTTGTAAAATTTGCAATGAATGTGTGATTTAGTCCTTGTGTTTTTGCACGAGCTGATTTTTGAATTTTCCTTGTCCCCGACACACAACGTCAGACTGCCAGTATCTTTTTTTAGCCAATATTGTCCACTGAGAATAATTTAAATCAATGTAGTTATTTGTGTAAAAATTAATAACATTTTTAGAAGCCTAAAATATTAATGAAAAAAATAGATGTTCACCAAATTAATGAAAATTTTATGTATTCATGCATCAAGAAATTTGATGAAATTAAAAAATGTAGAATGCAAAAGTTCATTTATGTCAGTAAGTCAACTTAAGGGTAAATTGATACATGGGGTAGACTCGTTGCATGCATAGCCAGATAATTCAAACCTTTTTTTGTTATAATTGTGATGATTATGGCTTACAGCTTATGAGAACCCCAAGGTGCCATTTGTGAGAATTATTCTGTGAAATAATCACAACACAGTGCGATGTTGTACTCTGAGTTTGGGAGGTTGCCCAACAGCAGCGAGCGAACCCAGAAGTGTAGGCATTTGTATTTGACACTGACAGGCAAAAAGCTCCAGAGTTGTTTTAAGAACCAAAGCCAGTAAACCGGAGCGACCCAGAAGTTATTTCTTGTACCCCTAAGAAGCCACGATGTCCTTTTGTTTTCCAATATCTGGTGAAGGAGGCTAGAGGCTAACGTTGAGCTAACTATGTGAACGTGATTTAGAAGCAAATAGTTGACTCAGCAAACTACCAGCCTGAGGGCAAAAAACACTTCCTGTAATGCCACAGACAGACTTCCGTAATGAATGTAGTAAGTGCTCTCTATAACAACCAAAAGTGCCAACATTAGATATGACCATGTAATTATCTACTTATCAACTCAATGTGTGTGACTCGTCTTTACCTGTCATCTAGAATCCTCTGGCGCTCATCCGTACCTGGTACGATTTTTGCATCAAAAATGGACTGTGGTACTCACATTTGACCACAGGATGTCAAACTTAAAGAAAATGGTGACAATAACTAATGCTTTGTTCAGTTGTTTTTCATGATACTTCTATATTGTAGGTTTCAAATTGAAACCTAATGTGACACTTGGATGGACAACGGAAATATTGCCAAAGATGACGGGCTCTGTGGTCGTGTGGTCATGGACAGAGTAATGGGAAATTAGGGTCATTGCTAATATATTTTCTATTTACCAATTAGAATTTATTTAATATTATATGTGCAGAATGTTTTTCCTGTTCCACAGATAAGCTACCTGTTCATGGAGAGGTCTATGTTCTCCAAATTGAGACACTCCCAGAAGGCGTTGTGTGCAACAGTCTCGATGAGATTGGCTTGCAGGTAGAGATACTGCAGCTTGCCCAGACCTCGCATCATCCCCTCTGTCAGGTTCCTCAGTTTGTTAAAGCCCATCTGGAGAACCTGGGGGAGACAAAGACAAGTGGGATTATCCTAATCTCTGAAGAGCCAGCGTGTGCCAGCCATTGCTCACTACAAGATGGAAACAAACCTAACAAACAGCTGACGGTTCAGTACAGCTAGTTTTTCACATGGTGATCTAAGCTTCTGCACTGTGCTGAATTTACCCAGATCTTTCTTGTTCACGTTTTACCTCCTGGCACCGCTCCAGCAGCTCGGGTAGACGTGTAAGCATGACAGCTCATTATGGCTGGGTTTGGTGAAACGCTGCCTGAATATTTCTGGAAGTCATGAATGAGTGGATGTTGCTGTTCTTGTGTCTGTGTTTCTATTTACATAATGCAGAAATAATCCAGATCTTCTAATTGAGTAGAAGCCGCTATAACGCATTAAAAACAATGCTTTTGATTATTATTATTCATAGCCCTTCATTTGTAATCATTCTCAAAACCATTTGGAAGAGATGGAATATATTAGTGTCATTTGCAAAAGGTGTTTAAGCCGTGTCATTTGTTTTTGATGAAAATGCACGTGATTCCAAATCATGGGGCATTTTTCATCCACTTTGCTGCATCAACTACTCATTTACAAGCATTCTGTCACCTGGAAATCGATGAGACGAAATGCATTAAGATCTACGCTTTAGTTGCCTGCAATGATTCTTTTTCCCAGAGTATGAAATCTGCGTGTTATTTGTGCTCAGGTACACCCATCCATCGTGATCCCCTTATCCGGGTTCGGGTCGCGGGAGCAACAGCCCGAGCAGAGAGGCACAGACTTCCCTATTCCCATCCACCTGGGTCAGCTCCTCTGGGGGAATTCAGAGGTGATCCCTGGCCAGCCGAGAGAAATAATCCCACAAGCATGTCCTGAGTCTTCCTTTAGGTCGTATCCTGGTTGGCTCAAAAAACCTCTCTAGAGAGGCACCTGGAAGGCATCTTAATCAGATATCTGAGCCATCTCAACCCTAACCCTAACCCCAAAATTCCACTACCTCCACTCCGGCACGAACTCCGCAGCAAAATCGGTCCCGTTGTAGTCAATCAGAGCTGTTCCACTACTGCGGCCGTGTGGCACAGTGCGCCGCCCGCTATTCCGCCATCCGGCAAAAATAGGATCGATTCTATTTTTGACGGACGCCGGAGCACCTCCGCAGTCAATGGACAGAAATCACAACCGCCCAACAGGAAAGGGAGCAAGCGCAACTTCCGTTATTTCACAATAAATCGATAAACAAAAGGCGTTTTTTGTTTCATATGCACAGGTTTAACAACTTTGAAACAACTATCAATGGCGGTTGAACTTTAAATGCACAAAAGTAAGCCATAAATACAGTTTCCACTATCAAAGTAGTCACACACTGTTGATCCAAACACTGCTGATCTCTCAACACAAATGATGGGCAGACTAAACAGTTCATTTCGATGATTCTCCCACACAACGGGTGTTTGGATCTAACTTCCGCGTTTATTGCTCGGGCTGTATCGCAAGATCTCAAAAATCCCAGGCATGCTTGTTTGCGCACCTCAGGTCTCCGCACCGGAGCGGAGCCGTTGTAGAGCGGGTACCCGTAAAAATTGAGTTCGGAAGCGAGCGGCTACGGAAGGCGGGGGCGGACCGGAGCGGAGGTAGTGGAATTTTGGGATAACCCTCTCAAATATGAAGGAGTAGCGAATCAACTCTGAGCCCCTCCCGGATGACTGATCTGTGATCTTGTTCTTTTGGTCACTACCCAAAGCTCGTGACCATAGGTGAAGGCTGGTACGTAGATAAACCGGTAAATGAAGAGCATCAGCTTCTTGCTCAGCTCTCTTCCCCATGACAGACCTGTACAACGCCCACGTACCACACCACTGTACATACATAGCACTTTTTACACTGCATTACAACTGATCAAAAGCTCTGCACATAATAAAACAACACAGGCTGAAATAGTCACTTATGTCATGAAAACTATTAAAATAAACAACAAAGTGAAACCACAGTTCACTAATCCGCAGATTTAAAATTGAACAACCGAGGCAGAAAGGATGACAAAGTTAATGATTTCTGGAGTTGAAGGCCAGGGAGAAGTCGTGTGTTTTCAGCCGTGATTTAAACGCAGGGCGCTCGCCTGACCTGAGAGGTAGTGAGTTCCACAGTTTTGGGGCACAGATAGAAAAAGCTCTTTCCTCACGGGTCTCTGCATCACTGCAGACTCAGCACCAACCCACCGATCGATCCTGCGCTCCATCCCTCCCTCACTTGTGAAGAACACGCCGAGGTACTTAAACTCCTCCACTTGAGGCAGGGCCTCATCTCTGACCTGGAGAAGGCATTCTACCTTTTTCTGACTCAAGACCATCTGAAATCCTTGATGGTAAATAATCTCACTGTGAGACAGATATCTCCTCTTTGACCAGAAGAATGCAACATTTACGATTTTCAAAAATACTTTTAGGTCATAGATCATTTTGTTTCAGTTACACTGACTCGGCAATAGATGCCTTTGATCCTAATCCACGTGGACTGAATGATGGTGGGATACTTTTAATTACACATTGGGAGTCTTTCTGCAGCATACAGTATCTGTAGCAGACAGTGATGTACAGTGGCTACAGGTGCACCTATAGAGGCAGTCATGCAACATTAATCTAGCTAATCTAAATAGCTGTAACCAACAACTATTTACCACTCAGAGACCGGACCCATTCTAAGCCTTGATGCTCCTGCTGGCTCGGCTCCGGTGACCTCAGGCAACTCACGAGCTATTGGCTAAGAAAGATACGGCTCAAGGCTGCTTATTTCCTCCAGAGAGCCTTTGTCTGTTTCCTCTGGGTAGAAGGGTAGAACAGTCGTCCACTTCTAATGACAGCTTCGGGGTAAAAAGAGCTAGCATCGCTCTCCGCCGCCATCTGGCTTCAAGTCTATGTACTATGTCGCTCACTGCCATAGCTCCGCCCTCTCAGCCCTCCAGGCATCACTTCCTTGCGGTGCATTTTTAAAAAATAGAAATGTGGGTGGAGAGACTCAGGGACTGACATTACTTCCCTTTAATTGTTTGTCTTGAATGCATCATTGCAGTTGGTCTAAAAACAACAAAAGTAGCTCTTTGTTTATCTTAAATAATATTTATTCACGGCTCATGCTGGTCTTTGTTTGTCATCGCTCACCTGCAGGTTGAATTGTGCTGAGAACGCTCCATCTTCCACGTAGCTGATATCGTTCTTGGTGAGGTTCAGATAGGTGAGGTTTCCAAAGCGACTGAGCGAGGAATAATGGACCGACCGTATCTTGTTCTCATTCAGCCTGAGATCCACAATAGTGCTGTGGAAAGATGTGATGATGTTTGGCAGAAGGGACTAAACGCTGCAGAAGATACTCGCTTTATTTGTTGTGTGGTGTCAGTTTTCTTACCTGTTCATGTGGGTGGGGATGGCTTCAAAGGGAGGCTGGTTCATACTGCAGATAGCCAGCCACACAAAGCCTTTCTCCCCTTCGATAAGCCAACAATCAGCCGCTACTGCTGGCAGCTGCAACACTGACAGCAGGACGAGCCAGTTCAGGGAAGAGCTGGCTTTTGATAAGATCCCTGATGAAGAACCTCCAGCCGCACTACGTCTCAGCTGTCCTGTTCTCTGAGCCATTTGGGAAGGCGATGCGATATCCATTGGAGAGAGCCAACCACAGATGCTTGTCATCTATCATTTATTCATATTTTACTCGAGGCTTGTTGCTTGGGCCCCTGGAACTAGACTGAGAGCCTGTTTTGCTGTGACACAGTTACAAGATGGGAAACTTTAAGGTTGGTGTTTCTTTGTTGTGTCAAAAAGAGGATTTTAGCTAATATTAAATCAGGAAAGACCCAGATTGGGACAGGGCACTTCACTGGCAGTATGTGAAACTAAACTATATCAGATCCCTAATGGAGGGTTACATTTCATGTCTAAACAGGCTATTTGAATTGGTCCTGATGTCAGATTGGCGCTCATATCTTCCGTTGCTGTCCTCTTCCTGGATTTGACGAGCACCGCTTGTCATTCTTTCTCACTTCCTGTTGCTCTGCAGCCGATTTGAGAGCTGGTCCCTGGAGGGAAAGAGAGAAAGGGAGGGGAAGAGCAGGGTTAGAAAAAGATCTCTGATGAAGCATGGGGTTACGTTTGTGAGACACAACAAAACCAACCATGTTGACAAAACTGAGGAAGCTAGTCCTATCTGTCAAATTCAGAAAGATTATTTTCACATCCAAAGACATTATTTAAAAGTTATAATCAGTCTGCAGAAATGTAGCGAGCACCTGCAGATCTCAAAGACTTGTTATTGCTGTAGACTCCCATATTTTCTGCTGCTTCATCAGCCCCAGGGTCTCCATACGCCTGGGCTGAGTGGTCTGAATCTGTATCTAATTCATTTTTATGCTCTGAATAAGAAATCTTTTTAAAAGCGAAGAACAAAACAAAAGCAGCTGATATACAGTGGATCAAAGGGAGACTTGCAGCGAGCCTCCTTCAGAAAGAAAGTGCTCTCAGGAAGAAGATGGATGTTACAAAAAGAGAGGAATAAGGCTGTCGTCATTGACAGAGGCAGCAGCTCAGCGAGGCGAGGAGGATGCTGGGAAGAGAAAAGGATGTTAGGCTCACGTCGGTCTGTTTGAGGAATTTGCTGCCTCTTTGAAAAGCCTCTCCCTCGTTGTGAGAGGAACAAACAGGAAGTGACGCTCATACAGATAAAGAAAAAGTAGAGAATCTTTGTTGGCTGTTGTTCTCATCGCATTGATTGCAGTTGAAAAGCGAGGCAGAGCGGTGCTGATGCACCACCTCGGATCCGACATGGAGGACAGATGAAATCAATAGTTTTTCAGATTGGGTCAAAGATCTTTTTATTTTTGTCTTTTCAGTTGAGCTGAAGTCCTGTGGCCCACGTAACTTGGCATTAGCCATTGCTGAAGTTTTTACTTGTAAAGTAATTTGGATTTACTGTCTACCTGGTGCAGCAACGTCAGGAAATATAATTCAAGAGCCAGTTAGTGGGTCTCTAAGTGAAGAAGCAGTGGTTTGAGACGAGTACCGACTTGGACCTGGAGCATGAATGTTTTTATCAACCGTTTAAACATATTTAGATTTTTGTGTGTAAAAAGTAGTGACACAAATAATTCATAACAGTAAAAAAAACCTCTGGGAAATGTTACTGTGAATATTGAATAACTGTTTAAGCATAAAAGTTAGAATTTTGTTTCTGTCGATTCATTTTGTTGACCTCTCAGCGCTATGTCTGTCTTTTGAACTGGTAAATGTGGTTTGTCTATCTTTGTCATGCGTCTTTGCCTACAGTGGTGTGAAAAACTATTTGCCCCCTTCCTGATTTCTTATTCTTTTGCATGTTTGTCACACAAAACGTTTCTGATCATCAAACACATCTAACCATTAGTCAAAGATAACACAAGCAAACACAAAATACAGTTTTGAAATGATGGTTTTTATTATTTAGGGAGAGAACAAAATCCAAACCTACATTGCCCTGTGTGAAAAAGTAATTGCCCCCCTTGTTAAAAAATAACCCAACTGTGGTGTTTCACACCTGAGTTCAATTTCTGTAGCCACCCCCAAGCCTGATTACTGCCACACCTGTTTCAATCAAGAAATCACTTAAATATGAGCTGCCTGACACCAGGGGCGGATTTAGCAATTTGGGGGCCCAAGGCGAACACAGACATGGGGCCCCTTACACTAAATTTTCGACAATCTTACCTTTAACTGGATTTGCGAAACTCTCCCCTCTTCTGACATGAGTTATTTTCCCTTTTTATTAGTCCTCCTCTTTTTTTCCTGTATTTCCCGCCCTTTGAGTGCTTTCAATATTTGCTCTGCTTTCTTTTTTCTGTCAGCGCTCCTGTGCTTTAGCCTTAGTTATTTTTTTTTCTATTTTCCATTTTGGTCTGTTTTCCTCCCTTTAAACATTTTCCATTGTCTTTCCTTTCTGCTTCCTTTTGGTGTTTACATCGAAAAACGACTTCACTTTCAGAAGTGAAGATAAAAGCTTTTATGAAGCATGCTGCTTCTTTCTCTTATTGGAGCCACTAGGATAACTCCATTTCATGCTTAATGTTTTGACTATCGCTTTGAGTTTGTTCCGAATGCTCCCGCCTCTCTTCTTATTCTTATTTGTGGTCTTATGGCACTTGGCAAACAACAATTTGGTGCATTACTGCCACCAACTGGATTGGAGTGGAATGACTACCAATCACTTCCTGTTTGTGCATCACAGTCTTAATAACCCTCTTATGACCATAATTATAACAGGGCCGCCTGTTTTTTTTTATCTTATGGCTGTAAAATTGTAATAAAAAGTGCAAAGTGTGTGTAACTCTTCTCCTTTTTTCAGAACAACCTCAGCTTTCAGTGTATGGTTTGTATTTCCAAACCACTATAACATTTCACGAAAAGAAATGTGAGGCCACTTCTCCTCCAGCTCCACTGGCTGCCAGTCAACTTTAGGGTTCATTTCTTAATCCTGGTTCTGGTCTATAGGGCCTTACATGGACAAGCACCATCTTACATTGGTGATCTTCTTAGTCCCTACACCCCCAGCAGGTCCCTGAGGTCCAGTGATCAAAGCCTAATGGTTGTGCAGCACCAGGCTAAAGACCAAAGGTGACAGATCATTTGCTGCTGTGGCACCCAGACTCTGGAACTCTCTTCCCCTGAGCCTGAGATCAGTGGACTCAGTGGTCTCCTTTAAAAAGCAGCTGAAGACTCACTTGTTCAAGCTGGCTTTTGTATGACCTTCTTCACCTCTCTCTTTATTCTGCTCTCCCCACCTGTTCCACCTTCCTCACTGATTTCCCTCTTTCCTATTCACTCTCTCTCTTTCTTAACATTTTTTCTTTTAAGTCCCAATTGCCTATTTTTGCTCATTTTAAATATATTTTTAAACATTTTCTAAATGCTTTTTTATATTGATATTTTTGTTTTTGTGAAGCGCCTCGTGATTTTTATCTTGACAGGCGCTATAGAAATGATATTTTCTTCTTCTTCTATTTAGAATGTATTTCTATTAAAGCCTTTAAAAAATCAGCTGAAAAGTGAAAAAAGCAAAAAACGGATTTGAATTTTTTACAGTTATTACTGAAAAGGAACTTCAAAATGACTGGGCAAACAATTTAAACTTTGAACTGAAATGCATCTATTCTTAAAAAAGTTTGAACCTTGGTGTCTTGTAGCAGTTTTTAAGACTTTATTTTTGTAAACTTTCAGACATTTTTATTTGATGTGGTAGGCATTGAAGCAGCTTCTCTCCAGCTGCAGGCAGAGTCCTGCACACCTCACACTGCCATGGGGTGCTTCTCTGGCACACCGTGCACTGCTATACCAAAAACATTTGTTTTAGCAAAAATAATGTTTTATTGTAAAAAGATAAATAATGCTGGAATGAAGCAGAATCTTACAATCAGCAAATAGTTGAGGGTTGTTCAAAAAAAAAAAAGACTGAACAAACGTTCATATCCTGGTTCACTGGAGATCTGTCCTTCTTCATGGTCACTGTCTTCAGATATAAGCCTTCTGGGACACCTAACAGATCGTGTTGATTTTCTTTGAGGCATTTCCATAATTTCATGCTGGCTTTTTATGCTAATTAGCTTCCCCGTTCCGTTATCCACTTCCACCACGGCGCTGCGCTCCGTTTCAATCAGGCTGAACAGCAGGATTTCCCCTCGTAGCGATATTTTCCATAACTCTGATTGCTTCATGCTATAGATCATTGGAAAGCTGCTTTTATGTACTTTTAGGAACCGTTTGAATTTCCTGGATCTGATCAGCCATTCAAAAGTTATAAAACGGAGCATTTTGGATGACAAACTCAGCACGTCTCTGAATCTGTGTTGTGATTCGTTGCGCTCAGGACAGGGACTCCCAGTGGCTACCATAATGTATTGTATATGCACGAAAAGCCCCATTTTTAATCTTTTCAGCACTTTTGGAATTTTAATGATATCTTGAACGGTTCAGGAATTATGGTAATGAGAAACATGTCCAATCCCGTCTGCGGCCACAGGTTGGTAATAAGAATATTGTGGCATTAACAGAGGGGTGCTGGCGGTCAGGGCTAGGGGGCCCCCCAACACAAGGGGGCCCCAGGCGGCTGCCTACCTATGCCTAATGGTAAAACCGCCTCTGCCTGACACAGAAGTAGACCAAAATCACCTCAAAAGCTAGACATCATGCCAAGATCCAAAGAAATTCAAGAACAAATTAGAACAAAAGTAATTCGGATCTATCAGTCTGGTAAAGGCTATAAAGCCATTTCTAAAGCGTTGGGACTCCAGCAAACCACAGTGAGAGCCATTATCCACAAATGGAAACAACATGGAACAGTGGTGAACCTTCCCAGGAGTGGGCGGCCGACCCAAATTACCCCAAGAGCGCAGAGACATCTCATCCGAGAGGTCACAAAAGACCCCAGGACAACTTCTAAAGTACTGCAGGCCTCACTTGCCTCAATTAAGGTCAAAGTTCACGACTCCACCATAAGAAAGAGACTGGGCAAAAATGGACGCAAACCACTGTTAAGCAAAAAGAACATTAGGGCTCGTCTCAATTTTGCTAAGATACATCTCAATGATTGCTAAGACTTTTGGGAAAATACCTTGTGGACTGATGAGACAACAGTTGAACTTTTTGGAAGGCAAATGTCCCGTTACATCTGGCGTAGAAGTAACACAGCATTTCAGACAAAGAACATCATACCAACAGTAAAATATGGTGGTGGCAGTGTGATGGTCTGGGGTTGTTTTGCTGCTTCAGGAACTGGAAGGCTTGCTGTGATAAATGGAACCATGAATTCTACTGTCTACCAAAACATCCTGAAGGAGAATGTCCGGCCATCTGTTCGTCAACTAAAGCTGACGCCATCTTGGGTGCTGCAGCAGGACAATGACCCAAAACACACCAGCAAACCCACCTCTGAATGGCTGAAGAACAACAAAATGAAGACTTTGGAGTGGCCTAGTCAAAGTCCTGACCTGAATCCTACTGAGATGCTATGGCATGACCTTAAAAAGGCGGTTCATGCTAGAAAACCCTCAAATAAAGCTGAATTACAACAATTCTGCAAAGATGAGTGGGCCAAAATTCCTCCAGAGCGCTGTAAAAGACTCGTAGCAAGTTATCGCAAACGCTTGATAGCAGTTATTGCTGCTAAGGGAGGCCCAACCAGTTATTAGGTTCAGGGGGCAATTACTTTTTCACACAGGGCAATGTAGGCTTGGATTTTGTTCTCTCACTAAATAATAAAAACCATCATTTCAAAACTGCATTTTGTGTTTACTTGTGTTATCTTTGACTAATGGTTAGATGTGTTTGATGATCAGAAACATTTTGTGTGACAAACATGCAAAAGAATAAGAAATCAGGAAGGGGCAAATAGTTTTTCACACCACTGTATGTATGTCTGATCTCTGAATTGTGTTTACTGAAACTCTAATTTCCCTCTGGGATTAATAAAGCATCTCTGAATTTGAATTTAATTTAATTGAATTAGCAACCAACAGCAGTTGCACGGTGACACCAACTGTAGAATACGCTATTCTAGGACGTCTTTAAAACCAGAATGGGTACATCTCCAAAACGTACTCTGGAATCTGGAGGACTTCTTAGGGTCTACATGGAGATGCTTCACACCGTCGGCTCAGTCTTTAAATGATTGTGAGACTTCCTCACACAAAGCATCAGCCAGACTACCCAGTTCAGTCTAAGACTCACACCGGCACACTTGAGGTCCATTTTGCCGGCCAAGGGTTAAGCTCTGGTAAACAATCTGTTGAGAGTAGAGAAGCAGAGCTGGAAAGAGTCGAGGCGGGATGTGGAGATGGTAGTTTCTTGCCTGACCCTCCTTTGCACTGAGGTAAGTGTCAGCTGAAAGGCCAGATGATGGAACACAAGTGCAGGCCAGCAGAGAGAGATAGGCTTGCACTCTGCCTTCTTTTGAAGTAAATACACATGTAGCAGCTAGTATGATACATGCAGAAGGAACTGTTAAGAGGCTGTCTGCCTCTTATCCATTTTGCATCATTCATCGACCTTCCCTACCTCGCTGCGGCTTGCTGTGCGCTCTCACAAAGAAGCACAGTCTCAGCTGGAGAGGCGCCCGGTGGAATATTCCAGCACTCAGCATCGTGACCGGCTTACTCTCCTGTCATGTTACATTAAAACATTCATACAGTACAAACCATCGTATGATGAGAGACTTGAGGTGACTCACTTTGCTTTACAGAGAGGGTGATTGTTACGATATCTGAGGCACCGGAATCCTCACGTCTATTGTGTGTGTTTTATTCTACTAAAAGTGCTTAGTAACAACTGACTGACGTCTTTCTAACAAACAGATTCAGTTGTGGAGGATTTGGTTTGTCTCCATCTCTTTAATAACACCCTTCAGTCTAAATCGGCTAAAATGGCATAAGAAACAGAAGGAATGTTTCAAGCTTTCTGAACAAAAACAACCATCTTTTCTGTATATCTGAAACTTCTCCTCCCAGATGTTTCCATGTAATTGGATCATCCAACAGTAACTGAAAAAAAGATTTACATTACTACTTAGAGAGTTCTGAGAAGAGCTTTAGAAACCACAACAAAGCGCTTAAAAAGGACAACAAAGTGTGGCAGCCAGTAAAGGAGGATTGGAACTTTTCTTTTCTACGTCTGCCAACATTTCTACCAGTTGTGGTCCAAATCCTGCAACGATTTTTTTTTGTTTTTGTTTTTTTTGGTTCAGAGTCTAAACATATAACCTTTCAAAACAACTGGGTGTTTGGCCAGAGCAAGAGAATCTTAGATTATAGTGGAGCCGAAACTAAAAGTGAAAAAAAAAAAAAAAACACGCCTTTAATTTTCTGTGCTCTTATTTTTCCACTTAGTGGGAAGCTTGTTAGCAGTAGAACATGTTTTATTGAGTGGAGGAAGACCTAGATGTTTGCTTTCTTCATGCTGCATGATTTACATGGAGCTAACACACATGGCTGGCATGTTTGGTCTCTGTAGAGTAAAAACACCATCCTGGTGAATGATGGTATCGGCGCGATGAGTCACTGCAACAATGCAAAAAAATATATATAAAAAATCACAAGCAAGTTTCCAGAATATCTCTAAATGTTTGCAAATTTACCCATTTTCCTCATGTGAGTTGCTAACATTTAAAAAATAAATAAATAAATGCAGGGCACATTTTCTCCTAAAATACAGATCCTGCCAGATGTCTGAAATGCATTTCAGAATTACAAGACAACTTTGGGAGGAATTGGTGTCTGATTTGTGACTAATTGAAGGTGCAAAAATAGAATGTGGCATTCTGGGCACAACAAAATAGAAAATGAATTAAGATCTGCCGAAGGAGCTGGTGGAGAAGGCCGGGGAGAGGACGGTCTGGAGCTCCCTAGTCGGGATGCTGCCCCCGCGACCCGGACCCGGATAAGCGGAGGAAGACGACAACGACGATGACGAAAAGCAATAAAGAAAGTTGTGATGCATTCGTGTGAATGTGGCCATTTCTTTGCTAATTAGCAAGTAAGACTAAGAATAATTCTTATTTTACACAATTCACAAAGAAACGTGCTTCAAAATGTCTGAATCCCCAATGCAGAAACAACATAAATGCACGTTTCTACAGGCCATCTGTCTTCTTCCCTCCATGTTCCTTTTCTGTTATGAGACTGTGTGACGCCCCACTACACACTGAAGTGAGGATCCACAGGAAGGATTTTTTGCTAGTGTTTAGTTTCTTGTGTAAATATGTGCAACTCGTGTCTGTTAGCTATTTCTTGTTCACGAGTGAGGGAAAGATGGAGTTTGAGATTCACATGCGATTTGGTGCTGCATCTGCAGTGATGCGGGCGTTGTTCCGGTCTGTTGTGGTGAAGAGAGAGCTGAGCCAGAAGGTGAAGCTTTTGATTTACCGGTCGATCTACGTTCCTACCCTCACCTATGGTGATGAGCTGTGGGTAGGGACCGAAAGAAGGAGACCACGGATACAAGCGGCCGAAATGAGTTTTCTCCCCAGAGTGGCTGGGCTCTCCCTTAGAGATAGGGTGAGAAGCTTGGTCATACGGGAGGGGCTCGGAGTAGATCTGCTGCTCCTACACATCGACAGGATGCCTCCTGGACGCCTCCCTGGTGAGGTTTTCCGGGCACGTCCAACCGGGAGGAGACCTAAAGGTAGACCCAGGACACGGTGGAGGGACTATGTCTCTCACCTGGTCAGGGAACGCCTTGGGATTCCCCCGGAGGAGCTGGCCCAAGTAGTTGAGGAGAGGGAAGTCTGGGCCTCTCGACTTAAGGTTGGTTTATGCTTGACGCGTCCGCGAGGTCCGCACGGCTCCGCGCGGAAAAGTTGCGTCATTTTGCGTCATTTTAACAACCACGCCCCTCCACCGCGTCTCCGCACGGCCCAAGATTTCCGCAACGCGCACCTCGGAAAATTTCTAACCACGCGGACGGTCGGACGCGGAAAAACATGGCGGACCGGCACGGCAGAGGTTCGTAAATACAGACATTTGTATGATTCAGCTCTCAGAGATCACCGTGATCAACATGTTGTTAATAATTCTTGGAGAGAAATAGCTCGCACTGTCGGAAAAGACGAGAACGCTGTTAAAAATGCTGAAATACCATGTTGTAAACAGTAATTTCTACTTCTACTATGGTGTAGTGTTGGATGCATGCTGTAGAGCTCCATGCTGCCCCGTTCAGTTTGGGAGAATATTGGCTCACTGCAGAGACGAGCCGCACAAACCATAAACGCTGCGAGTTGTGAAGCGCGTTCCAGCCGCGAGCCGCATCACCGCGCGGAAAGTGAATTCGTCAAGCATAAACCAAGCTTTAGGCTGCTGCCCCCGCGACCCGACTCCGGATAAGCGGAAGAAAATGGATGGATGGATGGATGGATGGACAAATAAAAAATAAAAGCAGAATTCAGAAATCTAAACATCTGAATATTTAGAAACTTTTCTGATTCATCTAAATTTTTGTTGCTCTGTTAGTTTTTCCTCCACTGGGTCACTTTCACTAGAATCCCCAAACCCACTTCTAATTCAATTTTTTGTTAACTTCTTGTTTTTACAGTAATTTGCCTCTCATCAGGCTTTTCTCTGTTTCCCGTTAGAGTGATGGTGTGAAACTTGGCGAATCTCATCTCTAGGAAGGATGCCCTCTCTCTTTAGAATAACTGTCAACCTGGGGGTCTGTTAAAAAGGATAACCGGAAAGAGCACCTGGAACAATGCTGATATGGTATTTTACATGGCATGAGGGACACCGGAGTATGATCTCTAATGATAGCTGGGGGAATTTGTGTTCATGTAGCATTTGTTTTATTGGATTGGTTGTTAAGAAACGATTATGGCGAGAATAAGGATGAGAATGATGCACTAGGGAGAGAAAAAAGATTTATTTAGCTGATGGATGCTGTTAAAACCAGCTGCTGCAAACCACAGGCTGTTTCGGGGTTTTGAGAAATTAGCCATTGTTACTGGATAGGTGTGGCGTGTTAATATGGTCTAATTTTAATAAATTGTTCTCCTGAAGTAGACAGACATCTATAAACTTAATTATTAAACATTCTAAGTTGTTTTGTTGGAGAACCAAAACAGTTTTAGTTTTAGGTCCAGCCAATCACAGCGCTTTACAGAGCGACGTTGGGCGGGCCTAGAACCAGAGCTAGAACAAAGCAAAACTACAAAGATGGCGTCAGCTCAGGAATGGCGTTCATTTGAAACAGCTTTGGCATCGACTTACGACAATTTAGACGTGGGCTTTTCTTTGAGACATGAGCAGATAAGAGGCACTTGAGTCATTTATTATGAAAAATGATTCAAGAACCTCAAGTTTTTCTTCTTCTTCCACCCAGTGACCAAGCTCTGTCTATTGGTCTAGACCAGACTATATATTTTGCTGGGTTGCCAGACTGTGTATGGCTGTTCTTGTTTAAAATTACCTCATTGTTGTTCAGTGTTTTATTTGTATATGGATGAAATCTACAAAATCTTTACTTATTTTTAGTTTAAGATTAAAGGTAGTCAGGTGGAAGTCTCGAATAAATAATGTTTTATTTGCCTCTCTGGAGTTCGAACCAGGGAGGGAAATGGGAAGTTTCTGGAATATTTTGTGTTCCATGGTTGAGTGTTTAGGAGGGTTGGGTTTGTTTTTGTCCTTCACTATTCTGATCGATCACAGCAGACATCATTGCATTCCTCTAATATTTCTTCTTTATTATGATTCCAAATTTTTCTTTATAAACTCCAAAGTTGGCAGATGAATTCCCGGTGTAGTGTGAATCCAAGGACTGACAGTCATCGTGTTTCTTGCACCGATCATGGACTCGTCCGAGACACCCCCCACCACCGTTATTAATGTGCTCATATTTCTGTCTCAGCCACAACCTGCCCAGGAGGAAACTTATCTCCAAGTGTTACGCATCAGTCATACAGTAGGGAAATAAAAAGGGACAACTGTGATGGGACGGCACACACACATCAGGTCCAGCATTCTCTGGCAGTCTTTAAATATAGAATTACACCACCTAGTCTAAAAAACTATTTTCCAGTTTTAAAATTTAGACAAAAACTGTTTCTTCCAAAATAGAAGCAAAATCTTTTTTTTTAACTTGAAATAAATATCTGCTATCTTGATTTTTTTTTCGTTGCTTCAAAGCGTCTGACGGCTTTCCACGTGTTGTCAGGTGCATCGTTTTATACATTTCTGTTAAATTATGAACAGATGTGTACTGGCATTAGTTTTTTCCTTTGGGGCTCTCAAGTGCTGACAAAAATATTCACAACTTGTAAGTTTGTCTGCTGAACGATTAAAAAATGCTGAAGCCCATTTCTTTACTGTAGTTCAAAACTTACTGGGGCTCTCTAAATCAATGTGTCATCGTTGCTTTGAATAAGTTAGGAAAGTTCAGTGAGTTTCTCTTTGTCTGAACCAAGAGTCTTGTTACCTCTTTCTATTTTGTTCTCAAACTGAAGATTACAACAGCCTTGGTGGCAGATTCTCTACATATTATGCAAAACTCAAGTTCTCATCCTTTTTTGCTGCCACGTGGGACTCTACTGCCTCTATAAAAACTCCAAATGTGAAACAAACCCATCCATCCATTTTCTATCAGTGTTTGCAAGCCATTGCTTTCAAACAATACAATTCAATTGTACAATACAAGCCATTTAAAACAGTCCCCATTTGTGACATCACAAATGGGGAAATTAACATTGAACCTCTCTTACCTCTCCAGGTTGGAGGAAGAGCAGCTCTACTCAGAGCCCCCCCTGAAATTTTGAAGTTTGTCATCTTACAGTAGCTGCGGAATGGGTGGGTGTGGCCAGCAACTGTTGGGATTGTTTTATGTGAAAGGGATACAAGAACTTGAACCTTTGTTGTTAAAGAAGAAGAAGAAAATATCATTTCTATAGCGCCTCTCAAGAAAAAATCACAGGGCGCTTCACAAAAACAACAAATGTAAAAATATAAAGTGATACTATGCAACTTTTTCACATTTTAAAATCATTTTCTTGAGTCAATATGTGCTAAAATGATCATTTACGGAATTAATCAAATGTCACTCAGACTCCCACCGCCCTCTGAGGCCAGAATAACGCCTTTGCAACTTTAGAGTGCCGGTCCGGTCTGTTGGACTTGAAAAATGGAGCTGACATACCTGGCACTGCAGTCTGCTTCCAGCACGTTTCCTGCATGTTTTAAATCATGAACACAGCTGATTTGTTTGATTTAGTGATGAATCACTCCTGTAGACATTAATGAAGGCTGGGGAAATGTTTCAGCTTCCAAATTAAGGTGTTAAAAAGGCAAACGCACAGCGAGGAGATGAGTTTTGCTTTTGGTTCTACAAAACCGACACTAGGGGGTGCTAAAAGCAAGCCAAAACTGCCTAGTCTCCCTTTAACTTATAACACTTTGAATAGACCAAAAAAACTATTATAACTCAAGAAAAAGTTTAAGGTTTAAAGATTTTTGTTCCTTCAATGTCTAATCTGTTGTAAAAATATAAGCAACATCACAAGTTTTTTCTTAGATCTCAGTGATTCCTACAGGAAGATCAACATGTCAAAGTGTGTGAAAAATGAATGGCTTCCCAGTGTCTCGGGGCACATTTGAATCCTTCTTACATGCTTTGTTCTTCCCCACCCTGGTGTATTTGGACTCACACATACAGATGGACACAAAGCACAAGTGCCACATGAGATTTGTGCAATCAATGAAAGTGAGTCATGTGGATTAGATTGGTTTACAGGCCAAGGCTAAGTGAGGAGGAAAAAAGGAGTGGGATCAAAAACCGCTTCACCGGGATTCTCGGTGCGTCTTACTGTCGCCTGTGAGATAGAAAAACATCCATGAGAATGTAATTTGCTTTGACTCTCAATCTCAACCATCTCCTCTTGTCCGTTAAGAGTGATCGACTTCTGCAGAAATAAGGCATCACACAACATCACAAATCCCCAGAGGGAAATGAGAAACTATATGTTTCCACCCACTTTTTTTCTTTTATTTATTTATTTTTATTCAGAATGACAAGGGGCATGCTGTTTAATAACTAGGGAAGGAGGGGAGGTTTTGGGTAGTGAAAGGGCGGGGAGGGAGAGTTTGCGAGCTGAGCTGACGGCCTTCTTCGCCATGATGGACATTTCTATAAGAGATATGGAAACAGAGAGTGTGACCGACATTTCTATTATAGAAAAATTCCACAGCTTCCTTTCCAAGCTGTGCTGTAAAGGGTGTCAGGAGGGACATAATAGGGCAAAAGAAAAAAAAAGAAAACGTCATTCTTCAAGCTCCTTTACTTCCTCATGTTGGAATAATGCATTCTTCTTATCTGTCTTTATCTTATTTTTCCCCCAGTGGAGTCCCTGGCTGCCTGATCTTGCTGTCTCAGTGTGAGGGTTATGCCAGAACAATAGGCAGCACTGATAGAAATCTCCACAATCAACCCCTCAGAGCAACACTTGCCACTCTGCAGCAGAGAGAAGTGGACATATGAGATGCCATAGATAAAGCTCAGTGAGGAAGAATTGTGTTGTTACATAACGTGTTTGGTACTCAAGGAGGGGAACAGAAAAATATAAGGACAGTAGAATAAAAGATGGGACAAAGAGATGGAAAGACATGGCAAACAATAAATAAGAAACACATCGTATAAAACCATGTCCTGTGATGTGAGGTGGCTGAAAACGAAACCTAACATGCACTGTAAAATCTTTAAAGTGTATCTGATGGTATAAAGTGTTGAATGTAGCACAGAAAATATGGTATTATATTAAAAATAAAAACACTTAATATGAAACAATCCTGTGAAATTTTTATTTTAAATTTTCCAACTTATTTAATTATTATTATTATTTCATTAACTATCACAAAACAAATGTATGACTGAAAATAAGGTACTTATAATTTTTTTGGACAATTTAAAGAAATAAAATCATTGTAGATAATGCTTCAAATGACTCAGTCCAAAGAAATGAAGATTATTTTGACCAAACTGAGTTCAAGGACCATTATGGTTTTAAAACTACTTTAAAACTTACAAAAGCTGTTTTTTTAAATGATTTTATCTTTTGCATGTTTTAAGAGTAATAAAATTATCATATGTGTACAATATTATTACTGTCATATCTGTTATAGCTGCTAAAGCTAATTGCTGCTACTAAAATTAACCGTAAAATTCTGTGTAAAAATGCAAACATGTTTGTCATATGTACATATTTCATGTCATTTATTGTTTTAAAGGGTTGGTTCACTTGTTTAATCAATAAACTTGCAGATATCTCTAGTAGGAATGTAATTAATACTCTGGGGAAACAAAGCTCAGGTGCACCAGTTTCAGGAAGTAGAAGTGAGCCACATCAGAGCTGAGCTTCAGATGACAGGATTTGGAGTCTGATTTTCAGATTTTTGGACATCTCTCCTCTGATTGGATAAAAGCAGTGCAACTCTAACACTGAATTGCAACATTGATATTTTAATCTCCACAAATAACACAAGCCTGGAGGAGTTCTGCTGTGTTGCAGAGTTGCTATTGCTAACGGTTAGCTTCTACTAGTTGAAATGTTCTCTGCCGTTTTCTGGACGCTAAACCAACAACAGCCTTCCCAGTCGTGACAAGATGGGTGAGTCCATGAATGTTAAGTGACAGGGTGACAAAGATCAGGCTTTTCAAATCCTAGAACTTCACCATCTATTTTCTATCAGAAGCTAATGCAGGAGATAGGTGTAGGAGACTATTTCATGTTCAGCCTGCATTAAAAACTCTGAGCGACTGATTGTAAACAGAAATAATCATGAAAAAGTATTTTTTTCAGTGAACTTCATCACTACAGAGCCTCTATCACAGCAGCGTTAGCTTGTTTGTTCAGCCAGAACTAGCCTCCTATCTCTAAACTGAGGTTGTTCAGAAGACCATGTAGCTTCTCACTTTTTCAGTCTGACTTTAATTTTTTAAGAAAAGCGGTTATGATATGAAGAAAGATTTCATTTCCTACATGTTTTCTGAGAAAATTCATCAAGTTTCACCAAAGTTGGTTTCACAGTTTCAGACCATGTACATCGTTTTTAAATCAAACGTTGACAGTAACACTCATCATTATCCCCAGGAATATAACTTCCACAAATAAAACCTGCATGATGCAGAAAGGCTGAGGCTTGGTGATGTCCAAACCTCCAGATTATAAAATAACCCATAGCAAATCAGTGTAATGCCAATCAAAATAAATACAGGTGTAAATATGATTTTGTTCATTTAACCTAATGATGAATTAAATGACGTGCCTTTTACTATTCTCTGATCTTCATGGTGTCTCACTGTAAGCTGGATAATAAGTGGATCAAGAATCCAATTATTTTATGTTGTTTTCATAATTAATTTAACTCTGTTTATGTATTTGATTTGATTTTATTATGAATGAAAGTGGCTTTTTTTTACTACCAGATCAAACGTTTAGGCGTTTCAAGCTGTTTTTAAACAGTTGTCATCTTTTCAAATCAAGAACATGTCAAGCTTCCTAAAGCAGGTATTCAACCCAGAGAAGAATACACCCAACCGGTACCTTTAGGGAAATCGGGCCACAGTGACCACCGCTGCACAAATGCTCCAGTGAAAGTGGGCAGAAACATAAAAGCATGTCTGTGCAGCTCGTTTCCGAGCCTCTGCTCTGGCAGGTGTGTGAAGCAGCACCTTTTGGAAATGGGGGATGTTTCTGGGTGGAAATCAGAGTCCATTAGTTTTGCATGTGTACAATGTGGGAGCCTGACAAATCCTTTTATATCTGAGGAGCGTGTGTGTGCGTGTGTGTGTGTGTGTGTGTCTTTGTTTGTTTGTGTTCGATCACAAATAGCTTTCAGCTATGTTTATCTTCAACATTAATGTGTGTCCGAGAGCGTGTACATGTGTGCACTTCAGAGTGTGAAATCCCATTAAGTGTGCTAAAACCTGCTTTGGCCTGCTGCCTGCTTTAGATACAAGGTGTGTATACAAACACACGTGCACACACAAGCCAAGTGATCCCACCTGTGCATGTGTTTGTTTATGCTTGTGTGTAACTCCATGTGAATGTGTAGCAGCTTGTGCACAAGCGCTGTGTAAAGTCACGGTGCTGATTGTCATCCGTCCAAAGCTTCCTGTGGAACTTCAACCACTCAGTGGGATGCACGTTCAAGCATTTCTAAACAAATCACTTAAACTAAAGAAATAAATACTACATTGTAGGCAGACAGAGCACAGAATACTGTTTTAATGCAAGAAGAGAAACACCAAAGAGACAGATTATGGATTATGGGTTCAGGAAGCTTGGCCACAAAAGCATCAGTGAGATTTGGCCGTGATGGTGGCTGATAAGGTTGCTTTTTGGTTGGGTTGGTTTAGGACTCCATGCAGGGGAGTCAGGTTAATAAAAACTATTATAAAAACACATCCATTCTGGATTAGTTGTCATGTTGAAACACGTTGACCAAAGATCTGTCGCATATTTGAAAATGACTAAAGTGTGTGTTCTCACAAAAACACAAATGTGCAAACAAAATATTTTTGTTGAAGTGACAATGTGTATTTTCACTGTTCATCTCTAGAAATATCCATCAACATGTTGCTGAAAATGAAGAAAATGATGTCCAGTTGTTGAAAAATAGTGGCTTTGTAACATAAAACACATAAAAATCAAGTCTAAAGTACACAGGGAGTGGGTCTAGAGTCTTTGGGGGTGGCCATATTAGAAGCCATGTTTGCCTCTGGCTGGCTCGAGGTCCTGCGCCTGTTGGTGACGTCACATTAGAAGATTGGCTGCATGTATGACTTATGGCAATTAAGTTGCCACGTTCAAAAGCATTTAGGCAGTAAGAAACACAAATTCAATGACAAAACTGCTAAACTCTTTCTAAAACATAAGTGAAAGAACATTATCGAAAAAGAGATTCAATATATTTTGGCAGAGTGGTCTGGCCTTAGTTTGATGATGTCATCGGCAGGCACAGAACGCCAAGCAGATCCAGAAACTACAGATTAAATATTAAGATAAAGATTAAAGTCCCATTGTTGTCACACACACTGGTGTGGTGCGGTGAAAATTGTCCTCCGCATTTGACTCATCCCTGTGGGAAGCAGTGAGCTGCAGACACGGCAGCGCTCGGCATTGCACTCTCAAAAGAATTAACTGAAGGACCATCAAAGTCTGAGGAGTCACGCCAAGGTTGCATGCTTTCTGCTCCACATTTACATTAATGATTTCATTTTAACTTGCGACAGTCATGGCGACATGGTGTAAACCCAAGCCCCCACAATGCGGGTGAAAAATTGAAGCAATCCCAGAAGTACCAAAAATTGCAGTTCCACCCTCAGCCGCTGGGGGCTGGTGTCAGAAGCGAGCAAATCCTCATTGACTCCCATGTTAAAAATACCAGTTTCACAGCAGAAATAAACATGTTTACAGCCTGGTACCAAAACATGTTTTTGGTTTAAATGATCTAGTTTACACTCATGACAACTCTGAGGGAGGTGAATTTTTTTCTCACTCTTCTGTTTAAGTGTATTAAAAGCCTAAAATTCTGTATAATTAATGAGCATCAGACCCACGTGACCACAGAGCTAGCTCCGTGGAAAGGCCTCACTCTGAGCGTCGGCCTGGCCTGAAAACTGTTCGGTCATTTTCAGTCTCTCAACTTAGACCATTAGTTGGAGCATTTGTGTATTCTTGTTTGGATATTATTTGTGCAATTGTTGGACAAAATGACTTGCTGTGGCATTAATTGCACTAATAGAGCGTCCAACGAGTCTCCACTTCATTTTTTTCGGTAAGTAAAATTATACTTATGTATTTTAGGTCACTGCCGAGCTGAGCTTAGATTTAAACATGTACTGTTTAACCATGAAATTTAAATGTAATAGGGTAAACCCCAGTGCATTTAACATAATGCTGCATTTTAGAAAATGGGTTGAAATATAACATGTTGGTGGAGCTGGGTTCCGACTATCGGCTTGTGGAGCTCTCGGGAGACCGATGTTTTCCACCCGGTTCTCCCCTCCCCGCAGCTCTGCGCATCTCTGTCTGATCGCGGTGCTGGTCTGCTGCGCGGCTGCCGGCTTGTGGAGGTCTCGGAGACCTTCGCGTTCCACCCGGTTTTACCCAGCGGTCAGCCCGACGTATTTCTGACTCAGAAGCTCTGGTGTTGTGCACAGTTAACTCCGGTTGTAGGTTGCTACCTCCGTTAGCTTAGCTCCCACCTCCGCGTTAGCTTAGCTTCAGGTTAGCTTGTAGCTAGTTCGACCAGGTGTCGTGAGTTGATCCCAGACTTGCAGCCCCACCCTCAGCTCCTCCTCTCTTCCCTTTTGTGGAATTGTCTGGGCTTGACGGAACCTGTGACACGGTCAAAATGGCGGTGGTGGCCACCTCCCATTTTTCTTCCAAAACGTGTTATTGGGTCTATGGAAACCCATTGTCCAATATTTATATGTTGATGTCTAAACCTATAAACTACTCTGAAATGTAGCTATGCACTGCCCCCTAGAGCCAGGAAACAACACAATGCCACTTTAAGTTTATAAAGTAGTTCATTGGTCTGATTCTCTTTTCTAAGTCTCGGTTCTTTGAAGAAAACATGTGCACAAGCCTAATTTTCATTCCAACAACCTAATTTTGAAGCTATAGGATGGGTGCATAAAAACTTGATTCTTCTCAGCAAATCAATTAAATAATACATCCAATAGAAACAAAAACATGGCCAAGATCTTACATTTCAGAC
This sequence comes from Nothobranchius furzeri, assembly GCF_043380555.1. Taxonomy (NCBI): domain Eukaryota; kingdom Metazoa; phylum Chordata; class Actinopteri; order Cyprinodontiformes; family Nothobranchiidae; genus Nothobranchius; species Nothobranchius furzeri. Next base: position 8,481,447 of record NC_091744.1, on the reverse strand, counting down.
TCAATATTTTCTTAGATGAATCACAGCAACACGTTGAGACATCGTGTTTACATTTGTGTTGCATCATTTGTCTTTTATCATGTAAGAAATGGGGGCTGAGGAGAGCAGCGGCTGGACATTTTCTCTAGGTTTGTTGTAGCATGTTTCAGTTGTTTTTTCATACTAAATAAAACATCAAGAGGAATTTCTGCAATTATTGACCTCAATGGAGTCTCAGAATGCTTTTATCATATCATCAATAATAAAATCCCAAACGCTCTGGAAATGCATGATTATTTATTGGTGTTTTTAGCATGTTGAGAACAGGTTTTACAGGGTGAGAAAACCTTTCACATGTTTATTTCAGACATGTTTGGTGTCTTTGAAATGTTTACATTCAATCACATCACTGACCTGTTGTCAGCAAGACCTGATTAACCATATGGGCAACTGGGCAATTGCCCAGGGTCCACGAACTCTAAAGGGCCCAGACCCAGGGCAGCAAGGGCACGAGCAAAATACTGTATCTGTAATCTCCCGCTTTATATTAAACTAGGGTGACCATACGTCCTCTTTTCCCCAGACATGACTACTCTTCACTCTCTGTCCGGGGTAAAGAGGGTTTCTTGTATTGATGAAAATGTTCGGTTTTTCATCCAGGAGCAGGGATTGAATTGGGGGGGGGGGGGGATATCCTACGCATCCAGGGAGAGCCGGAAAAAACGTTTTCTACCTATGCTACATCATTTATGGACTCTCGGCGTATGGGGTTCTTTTGTGCGGAGAGCACAGAGAGCGGCAGAGCGCTGATCGTTGGTGCGCTCCAGGCAACTGCGTCCGGCGCACGGTCCATTCTCAAAGTGGCGCAACCAAAAAACTATAATTAACACACGATCGTTCATGTCCACTCATGTTCTCTACTTTCTGTCTTATTTGTGCCTGAAGCGCTCTGCTACTGCGGAGCTCATCACCTGTGCTGCGGTGATGTCACCTCACTGATGCAGCATCGAAACGCGCACTCTGCTTTGCGGTCAGGAGATCCCTTTGATCTGTTGAAAAGTAACTGATGAGGTGAAAAAGTAAGAATCCAGGCAGCAGTTTTTCTGGAGAGTTTAGATGAGATGCAGAAGATGAGAGACAGACAGGACAGGAAAATAGTTAAATAAAAACAAGAAAACAAAACAAAGTGTTGAAAAGTAAAATGTAGGTAGATTTATCTCCACTACACGTTTTTACCTGTATAAAACAATAAGTTATACACACGTCATATTTATACATCTGATACAATTCAGATCACCTTCAACACTCTGTCACACACCCAGGGCCGTTTCAAGGCATTTTGGGGGCCAAGGCAAAACAGAACACCCCCCAGCCCTATAACTGGGTTCCCCAGGAGCCTCTGTGTAATCCAAACCCTCTCCAGGATTATTAGTTATACAGTGTTTATAAAAGCCTCTCAGATATTACTGACTTGTTCTAATATTATCAGATGAAAAACTAAATTATCAGACATTCTGTCTCATCTGCTTCTTTTCTAAACTTGCAAAAAGCAACAAAACCATTTGAAAGCCACTATTTGTGGATTCTCTGAAAGTTTCCATGGAGTGTGTGACAACTTATTTTATCATTGATCCTATCGTCTAATCTCACAGCTGAAACAAGCATCCTTAATAATCTGTGCACAGGAAGCTTACCAATGCTGTAGTAAAACAAAAGGTATAATAATTTATTATTAATAAAACTTTGTTGCAGCACTAAAGCAGAAAAAGGAGATTTTGCAATACATATGCAAAATATTTACATATGAATTGTTTTAGAGCCCTTTTATTGACAGAATCTGATATTAATTTAGTTCTTACAAAAAATAGGTCCCAACGTGGTTTGTGTGCCGTTGCCATAGTGTGATGTCACAGGCACAGATCGGTTGCACAGAGACGCTCGCTGCCAATGACTTTGAACGTCAGTTGAGAGCGGTTGAGAGTCAGTCTCGTGCAGACTGACCAATGAAGAAAGGGCCTCAAGTTAAGACCCTCTCCTCATTGGTCAATCCACACGAGGTGGGTCAAAGGTAAGTCACTTTGGACAAAAGCGTCTGCTAAATACATAAACATAAACATAAGGTTACCCTAGGCGGGTTATGTGGCGTCAGGCATTCAAGTATTGAGTATATTTACTACATATTACAGTAAAATATTCTGTATATGACCATATTATGGTGATCCTTGGGTTGTGATGATGGTGCCCTTGAATATTATTACCCAGGGTACAACAAAGTGTTAATCTGGCCCTGGTTGTCAGGTTGAATGATAAGTGAAAAAGTGATGCACCAGTTACCTATTAAAACTAAAAATATTCATTAATTTAAAAATATTGTGATTTTTTTTAGATTTAAAATGTTGTATAAGTTCCCTTTAAAACTTACTGCTATGTTTCAAGTCTTTTTCCCTGTAACATTGAGTAGTGAATGAAAAAAGGAGCTTGAGACATTTTTAGAGCATTGTTAGCTCAGCTTTAGCTTCTAGCCTGTTTCACCCAATATTGAAGCAACAAGATGGCTTTCATCACTTCTGGGCTCCTCCTTTTACTGGCTTCCTTTCTTTCCACAACGCTGCAGCTTTTGACGGCTGGAGACTATTTACAAATGCCGGCACAGTGTTTGCATCGAAGAGTTGGCAACTTTGTGGGCTCACATACAATGGGCTCTGGAACCAGGAAGTATGGAGGTGGAACAGATTGTAAACAATGATTATGTCCCTCTTCAGCTCCCTGAAAAGGCGGAAAACTGAAACCCCCAGCTGGCTGAGAAGGAAATCTGTTTGAATGTCACCTTCCTTCCAACATGATTGAGACATTAGACTGTTTTGTGATTATTTCATCATAGAAATCTTACTTATTGTACCTTTGAAGGCATATTTTTGTGATAAGTCATTACCCTCAATGGAGGACAGTCATCTTTAATTAACTTTCTGGTTTAATTCAAATACTTATGTTTAGAATATTCTATAAATTTAAATTAATTAGAAACAGAATGCTAATATTCAAATGTTAAGGGGGATATATGATGCCATTTTTCCAAAATAAAATGATTGACAAGTCAGTCAGATTGAGAAAAAAGATCTAATGTGTTAGAAACACTTAGGTATTAACTCATTCACTGCCAGACGTTCCTGGTCAGTAAAGCCCTTTGCTGCCAGCAATGTTCAAAATTTGGATTTAAAATGACGACTTTTGTCGTCAATGGCAGTGAATGAGTTAATAACATCCACACCTTTAAAAAAAAGTTGTTTTGAAAAGTGACACATTTTGTAAAAAAGCTGTGTGTGATGGAAGCCACCAGTAAGACCTGTGACTTCCACGCTGACAGAATGAGGGAGGGTGAGAAGGAGATTTCTTAACAATAGAAAGCAGAGCTTATGCTCTCTGTTAGGTGGACCGTGTTATGGGCCTGTCTGAAAAACTTCTGCAAAGTTTGGCCGCAGAACTTCACCAAACAAATTACCGAAGCTACAAACCATAACTCAAGAGGGAAGCATCTTCCCCTCATTCTCTCTCTTCCTCTTTCTATTCGTCTTTCTCCAGGAGACAAACAGGCGCTCACTCGTTCACACGTGGCTGGAAGCAGCTGAAGAAGCGTCACGCAGACACCTCAAGCTGTTCGTTTCCTTCCTGTCCTGACACATGCAGCCAACTGTAAAACATCAAAGCGCCACACGTCTGTCCGCTGAGCACTTGCACAAACATACAAATCAGCTTTTATCATTTCCTTATGGAGGTTTTCACATGGCTGGTAAGTCTGTCAGGTTGTGTAGTTTGTGTTTGTCCTCTGTGCTTGTGTGTGTTTGTGTGTTACATTCAGACATGGCTCAGGAGGTGGAGCATAACACCCCCTCCCTAATGATTAAATGCTTCAGCGGCCGTCTGCCTCCGCCAGATTGTCAAATGCCAAACTTTGATAAATTACAACCAGACTTAAAATATGCAGTGTCTATTCAGGAAAACACGAGATTGAGTACTTTTGGTCATAATCTGCTGGTATGATCAGGTATAGTGTACAAACGCAGTGGCACTAATGAGCTACTGGCTGCAGATTTGATCCTTATGCAGTAGCTTCTCAAAGCTTTGATTACAAATATAAGTTTCAAATTAATGTGCTTCCCCTTTAACAAGTTCTCTGAGAAGCTGATTTTACTTGTTGATGTTGAAGTGTGATCGGCCTCTTCGTTTCACAAGCAGACTGAACGTGGAAATAGTCTTCTACCCTTAATTTCTGCGTTAGAGACGGGGAAACTATCAGATCAGAGGAGCCAGTCAGATCAGGAAAGGCTGTTGTTGATTTAGCATCCAGGAGACAGCATAGCACGCCTCGGCTAGTAGAAGCTAGCCGTTAGCATTAGTATCTCCACAACACGGCTGAACTCCTTCAGGCTTGTGTTACTTGTGGAGATAAAACATCAACACTGCAGAGCAAATGGAGTCTGTTAGCCAATCAGGGGCGAGATGTCAGATGCTGTTTTCTGTGTTACTCCTTTGCTTAACTTCCACTTCCTGAAACAGGAGCACAAGCCCTGTTTCCCACAGAGATCGACTCACGAGGCATTCATTTATAATAGAGACCACTGCACATGTGTAGAAAAAGCAAGTGAACTTGATCTTTAGTGTGTCTTCTGATGTTTTCTCATTAATGATATCACGAGACACTTGTTTGGAGGCTTCACATCAAACACGGTGACTTATCTTTTGTGTATTATGCTTAAAAACTTGGCAGATGAGCCTAAAAATATAAGCCTTCAAAAATGTACATCAGATTTACTTTAAGGCATTAAAAAAGGAAGAAAAAAGATAAACGTTGCAGGTTTCTAGCTAATACCCAAACAACACAGCTAACGTTGAAACAGATCTGATCTCATTTATCTTAAGTTCTACTCTAATGCTCCCCTTTGCTGTCATTTAGTCTGATAAGAAGTTTGCGGGTTTTAATCTAAATCCTGCTCAGGGCTGTTTTGACACTGTGATCAAACATCTCTAAATTTTAAGATCAAGTCAGTTCCTGCAGCACCCCTCGTCGTCTGCATTCATGGGTTCGGTTTCGGTGTTTATGTGAAATGGTTCATCTTTCCTGAATATCTAATACCGTGCAGCGTAACCGTGCTGCTCCACGAGAAACCACTGCAGATGTTTTCCATTAGGGCAGGTGCAGTCGTAATAACACAACAGGACAATGGGTCGCATGTTCTTAGACACACGCGCACACACACACACACACACACACACACACACACACACACACACACACACACACACACACACACACACACACACACACACACACACACACACACACACACACACACACACACACACACACACATGGTCATTAGGGTGGGTTTGAAACATTAGCATTTCTTTGTGGTTTTTGTGCGTCAGCAGAAAAGGCGCTAACAGGAAATGTGTAGTGTGCACACAGACACAAAGACCTTCAAGATCCTAATTCATTCTGAACCTGTCTCAAGCTGAGGAGAATCACTTCTGAAAGGAAAGGGTGGATTTATTTCATAAGATACAAAACCAGAAAGAAAGTTTACATAATTCTGTGTTTCTGTTTGGGAACAAGTTATTTAATAAGTTGGTGTTTTTGACTGATTAGAAACTACAATGAAAATCAGCCTCAATGTTAAAACTGGTGGCAGGCGAAGTGAATAAGTGGGACATCAGTCCGAGTATGCAGATTGGAATGGGAAGTTTCCACTGAAACGGGGCCACTGAAGGACAATTAGTGAACCAGCAACAGGGTAATGGGAACCCAAGGCTCACTGATGCCAGCGGGGAGTGAACGGCTGCCCATGCGGTCTGATATTATAGCAGTAGAAAAAAAACATTCTGGGAACCTTAATTCTGGCTGTGATAAACAGCTGTGCACACAGCACATTGTAGCACAGTACATGGAGCTGCATGGCTGCAGGCCAACTGCAGAGTTGGTGCTGACCCTTGATCCCAGCCAACAGTCAGCACATGAGCAGCAGGGCTAATCTACATGGACGATAGGATCCCGTCTTTTTAAATCAAGTGTAAGTAAATGACCTGGTTCTTGTTTGGATCAAGACCTCGTTACTTGCTCCTTTTAGAACATTTAAAATTTGGGAAACCTCCTTTAAGATGTAAAGCTTGCACTTACCAAAACAGGTTTTCCAAGTTATCTCTGGTATAATTAAGACAATTTCTTCTGTAATCGTCTGTAATCTAACGTAGCTGGCTACAATTCCATAGAAATTCTGATTCACAAAACCTTTAAGAATCCTGTCAAAATTATCTTCAGGCATGTTGACATGAAGAGCCTGGAGGATAGAAAGTAAATTTCTTATTTCATGTCTGTATCGCTGCTCTGACTCTGAACGTGTGAGAGGGGTGTGCACGTCTTATGTGTGTCTGGATAATGGAGAGACCAGTGATGGATGGAAAGGTTAATCATTTTAGACAGACGGTATGTGCTGCTAAATCAGTATTAGGTGAAGGAAGAACGTGTGTGTGTGTGTGTGTGTGTGTGTGTGTGTGTGTGTGTGTTTGTGTGAAAGCACACATGTCTGGTTAAGCTGTAATGAGTTGGTGTTTGCCACTTGATTAGCCGTGAGGGGAGGGGAGAGTGGTCAGTCAGGCATTGTGAGAGCTGGCAGCCTCGTTATTTTAGTGATGACGAGAAAAACGGTGAATCTGGTCTGGAATTGCCCGTGTGTGTGTGTGTATGTGTGTGTGTGTGTGTGTGTGTGTGTGTGTGTGTGCACTTGTCTTTATGGGTTTGTGTGGACCAACCCCTGACGGGAGACCAACATTGTGTGGACATTCACCATTGTGTGGACATTTACCCGGTCCACACAACCAAAATCCTAGAGGAAGCTTCCTTTGTCCCACCTAGAGTTAAACATAATTTTTGCACCATTCTGGCTATAGTGGAAGTCAGGGTCCACACAAACAACTCAGAAAACGTAGTCCACACAAACCCATAAAAACACGCGTGTGTGTGTGTGTGTGTGTGTGTGTGTGTGTGTGTGTGTGTGTGTGTGTGTGTGTGTGTGTGTGTGTGTGTGTGTGTGTGTGTGTGTGTGTGTGTGTGAGTTGGTAATTTGTTCCATGACTTGAAACTCACAGCCAGCTGAGGTCAACACCTCATCATTCCAGTGTTTCATCAGACCAAACAAATATGATGCGTACAGGCCAAGGTCAATTTTTTGAAACTGTGATTCTAGAAGTGTGATTGGACCTGACCTCCTACAGAGAGGGTGTGTATGAGTGTGTTGGTGTGTATGAGTGTGACACATCTGATGAAACCTTTTGTCTAAACCTCATAAAGTCTGTTGACCTAAGGACATCTCTTCACTGTATTAGGCCAATAAAAAGATGCCATTCACACACACACACACACACACACACACACACACACACACACACACACACACACACACACACACACACACACACACACACACACACACACACACACACACACACACACAGTGTGTCAGTTTCTGTATTTCATACATTAAACATGACTTGGTGGGAATGAAATGGTTTCACATGAGCTAATTCAGCAAGAAAAGCAGCGTACTAAAGTTATCGTCTCATGATTTATGCTTTATTGGATTGTAAAAATACACTAGCGGGTAAAACTGCTGGCAAAACAACAACAACAAAAGAAGAATGATTGTAATTTAGATGAAACAAGGATTTCTTCATCAGAGGAAAAATATATGAAGGATAAATAATTAGGGCTTCAGTTTTATTGCTGCTGATACTCCAAGCCTCAGAGTCTTGTGGGACGAGCCTGGACCATCATCTGTTATGTGTTTGTAGGTCAAGTGCATGTTTTGTAGAACAACCCTCTGGTTTATGCAGCCAGAGAGGTGCTCCACAAAGCAGGATTAATGACTTAGCCAGGTAGATTCTGCCTAAAATCACTGTTCAGCATCGTAAGTGTGGTTCTCCTTATTGTGGTTGTGTAACCATGGCGTCAGGGCAAGGGACAGCTGTAGCTCAGGAGGTAGATCGGGTTGACTAGTAATCAGAAGGTTACAGGTTCTATCCCAGCTCCAACCAGAGAATTCTGCTGTTGTGTCCTTGGGCAAGACACTTAACCTGCCTTGCCGGCTGGTGGTGGTCAGAATTACATTGTAGCTCATCTCCACCAGCGTGAGAATGTTTGTGTGAATGGGTCAATGACTGATTGTGTTGTGAAGCGCCTTGGAGGGTTTTAGAGCCCTAAGAAGGTGCTATACAAATACAGGCCATTTACCATCAGAATGATTTTATGTGCGAAGGATCATAAAAATCTTTTTTTTTTTTTTTTTTTTTTTTTTTTTTTTTACCGTGTCCTGTCTGGCTGTGAAGCAAACAGAATTAATGTCTGAATGCTGGTGACAAGCCTTACAGATTTACTCTCAGGTGGAGCATCAAAGCATCTGCTTTTAATGTCACGCCTGATACTTAAAACTTTATTGTTATTGTTTTTGAATGCTTTGTAATTCCGACCAGACACGGAGACAGAGGTGAAAGAGAAAGGAAGAGACAAAAGGTGGGGAGAGAGAGAGAGAGAGAGGGGGGGGGGGGGTCCACAAAAATAAACAATAATGAACAAGAGTCTGCTTCTAGACCTGCAGAAAAAGACAAAAAATAAAGTGATAGAACAAAAAAATGGGACACAACAACAATACAACAAGATCAAGCTATCACTGCGTCAACTTGATGAAGAAATATATACAGTAATCAACATTGTTTAACTGAACAATCACACGATAATAAATCACAGTGCATTAAGTGCCCACCACAGCCTTAAGACGTGTGTTTAACGTGCCCAAGCCCGTACTTTTGAGAGCACCATGTGAGCACCTGTGTGTGTACACGCGCTTGTTTATTTAAGGTTTCTCTATAGGAGCGTCCAACAGAGAGTGTGAGGGGCCACAGATCCGCCCCCCAAAGATGTGTAGGAGACGGGGGGAGCTCCAAGTCCCAGAGATCGAGGCGCTTCCCCAGAACACAGGAACTCCAAGGAGACTGCAACCAGAAAGGCCCCTGCCCCCCTCGAGAGGCACAGAGGATCGCCCCGGGGGGCCACAACCAGCAGCCGGCAGAGTCCCGGGAGATATCAGCGGCAAGCCCACAGGCCCGCCCGCAGCCTCCCACCCCCTAGCCGGCCGAGCCCGGGACCCAGGGGCGACCAAACCCCGCCGGGAACCCAGCAGAGCCCAGGGACCCAGACCCCACCAGGCAGCCACCGGGATTGGTCAGGCAGACGCCAAAAATCTAAAACCCCCAGATTCGGTTGCCACGAACACTCAGGCAGACCAAGGCACAACCCCTCACACCAGGTGTGGCAGGGGGAGGGGGGACGAAGATCTATATCATCAAAATAAGTTCCAGGAGAAGGAGGAGTCAAAGGCCCCACCTGACATATACAGTCATACACAAACGCAGTCACACACTCCCTCCCTCATGTTCACACATACACATACAACCCAAGACTTACAAAAATGCACGCCGGACACCCACTCATGCTACCCATACACACCCTATTCACTCTGGTCCCGGTACTGCTGCACAAAGGGTACAACCATCACCGGTAACCAGAGTTTGACCCTTTCTGCTGGGGTGCTGATGAGCAGGCTCCCCCGCCCAACGCTGAGCACAGCAACCCACCACCCCAGACCCCAACCAGACGGCCAGATCTCCCTTCTAGCCTCCAGCCCCAGGAAGCCAAGCAACAACATAAAAATCTTAACAACGTTTTGGTTTACTGTTCTGGTACTTTTATAGATTTAGAACAAATGATATTTATCGTTTCCATTTTTTGGTTTTTCACTAATACACCGTGTCTCATGTTGCATGTTTTACTGCTGAGGTCGCACAGTGTTTCATACTATAGCTCCACATTTTTGCTCTAATGATATTTAGTACTAGCCTTTTTCTATTTGTCATGTAGAGTTTTGTTGGTGTGTTTATGTTGTGTTTTCACCACTGATGTTATTTTTTCTGTTATGCTGTTGATGAAGGGTTTGTATTGGTTTTCTCCGGTCCTAAACCACTAAAGGGTTCCCAAGCTCGGCTGTGTCTGCAGCTCACCAATCCCCATGGGGATGGGTCAAACACAGAGAACAATTTTCACACACACCAGTGTGTGTGAGACAGCTAGTGGAGATGAAATCAGATGAGGAAAACAGAACGAATGTAACTTAAAGTGCATATATTGTGTTGAAGATGCTTTCTAAAGTCTTCAGAAATTCATTTATAATTGTAGATAACTGTACACGTCAAACATTTAAACAAACAAAAAAGGAAAGTTCAAATAACAAATCGCACATGGATTTAAGAAAATAATAATAAAACAATTATTTCAAAGATTTGTTCCAAAACTGTGTGGAGAGTTTTGGTTTCAGCCAGCATGCTGCAGTTCCACTCAGACTCAACAAGCTGGTAATCATCTGTTTGACCATCATCACGGTCCATCCCTGCTGCTGCCCATTATCCTCCACATTGTTCCTCTGCAGATGAATTCCTGGCTAACACAAGCATGTTAACTCAGCTTCTTCAACATCATTTGGTTGCAATTAAAGGCCTTCTGGTCTTTATTAATCACTGAACAAGAGGTTGTTATGAAGAGAAGAATTCTTTCTCTCTCATTTACACGTTAATGATTGAAGTTTACAGTGTGAAACAGCATGCCGAGCAGCCTGTGATCTCCTTGTTTCCATTAAATCTTTGCCAACTTTACATAGAAAGGACATATTTAAACATTGTTTTTAAAAATCTTTATTCCTCTGAGTGTTGAATGTTGTTAATAATAATTTGAGTGAGGTGTGAAACATTCAGCTATTAAACTGTACAAACATACAAGATACTTCTTAATTACATACATTGTTTGGAAGCTAGCAGTGAAATGCAATTATTTGCCAAAATTAAAGAACTGCGTCTTAAGATGAGTAGCTGAATGGACAAAGTTATAAAAAAACACATTTTCTTGTTAAGTGCTGTTTTTTTTTGCCAGCTGTTACTTGAAATATGCTTTCATTCATCAACCACCTTACCAACCAAAACAGCTCACATTTCTCTCTCTCTCTCTCTCTCTGCTGCAGACGAGTTCTGTTTTCATCTTTTCTATACGTCACCAAAGGTAATGTACAGGAGGAGATCTAACACAATTTTAGAGGCTGGATGGAAAAGATCTGAGACGGCATCCAATTTACTCCGCGTTTTAAGCATTTTGCATAATTCCAAGAGACATCTGTCTGAGGCTGAATCCCATCTACAAAATTACACATTTCAAGAATTCAAATGGGATGCACTGGACGGCAGTCAGATGGACTTTTCCTATCTCAAAAAGGCAAAGATAGAAATGGCTTCAATCTATGCAGAATAAAATCATTTGTAAGTGAGGCAAGATTAGCTAAAAGTCTCAATTTTTTTACGTTTTGTTCTATTGATGTTTGTTCCTTGTTTTGCTGTTTGCTCAATTCAGAGAATACTTCAATCTGAAGGTTTGCTAGCCCTTCACACACAAACGCACACACACCACTTTGTTATGCTCGTCCATGTGTCTTGTTCCTTGTAACGTGTCAGTACAAAATGCACTATAACACACCTTGATTTGTTTTTCCCTCTGTTCTGTATCACTCTAGACACCAACACGCCACATCTCTGAGGTGTGTGTACACATGCATTACAGATGTGTGGGCTTGAGCTAAAGGCAGGAGAAGTCATGTGTCTGATCTTTTAGCTGTCAGTGAGCTCTGCATCTGCTGCTGTGTCTTTCACTCTGCCTGCCTCATTCTAAGTCTGACAGCGACATGATACTGAGACAAATGAGCCACATGGACTGTCAAAATTTGCACAAGACTTTTGTTTTTTGCATGCTTGTTTTGTTGCTTTTTACTGAGCTCAGTTTTCTCATTTTGAGATTAATTCCAGTAAATCTGGTAATGGTGTAATTTTCAATTGTTTGCATTTGTCTAGCCAGTTGTTAAAAACAAGACACTGTAGGCTTCAGAGAGGATGTTGGAGGTAAACAAACCACACAACAACATCTCTCAAGTTATGCTATCTGGTCACATGAGACGTTTGGACACAGAGCACAATTCCAGCTTTGATGAACACCAAAGACAAGATGTGAGCACGAACTCCTGTGATCTAGCACAGTGGTGGTAGGGCCATGATTTGAGCTTATTTTGTCGCATTAGAACATAAACAGTTGAGACACTGTGTCAACTATGACCTCCTTGTTAGTCCATTTCACTTTGATCATATCAAACCATATCAAACCAACAAGATGATAGTTGTGTTGGTATAAATGATGATCTTTATATTAAGCCAAGTCTTATGAAGTAAGAATGACATCCTATGGTCAAATGGTGTTATTGTAATCAATACAAACAAGTGACCCCCCCCCCCCCCCACACACACACACACACATTAGTTTAATGGCTGTTGCCAGTTATGGATCAGCACCAAAAGACTCTAGATGAAAACAGAATTTGAGTCCTACATAGTAAGTTGGTAAGATGGGCTCTACCAGATCCAGTTTCAGCTTATACTACATTTTTATATGGACTCTCAGCATACTGGGACTTCTATACACACACACACACACACACACACACACACACACACACACACACACACACACACGCGCACACGCACACACACGCACACACACACACACACACACACGCACACACACGCACACACACGCACACACACGCACACACACGCACACACACGCACACACACACACACACACACACACACACACACACACACACACACACACACACACACACACACACACACACACACACACACACACACACACGAAGCCTGTGTAATCAGAGCCCTGACTGTAATATTGAGTTGTTGGTAATTGAACGATAGCTTGAGCTATTTTTAGAGGCGTCTATTTGCTTCTGATTCACTGTTAGCATTGTTAGCTCAAAGTTAGCCTGTAGCCTGTTTCCCCAATATATCACAATTTTGTTCAGATAGAAACAAACAAATAGCGTGTGGCGATGACTGGCTGTGTATGAAACTGCTTTGTTAACCAAAACCTCCTCAGCTTGTTGGTATTTTAGATGTTTACTTATGCTTGTTTTCTACCAGAGAGGATACCATTTCACTTTGATCATATCAAACCATGAACAGTATTTAATACTCTGTGAAATGTACTCAAGCTTACTACTTACCAAGTTTCAAGACATTTCTCTGTATATTTCTTAATGTGAATTCAATAAGTGAAACCTTTGCAGGCTTCAGCCTTAACTGATACCCCTCCTGGAGCAGCTCAGAGCACAACTTAAATTACCACCATGTGCCAGGAAATAAAGCTTGCTCCTTCTTCGATGTCTTGCTAAGTCAGCATTTGCCAACAACCCTGCAGCAGCCATTGTATCATTACGCACCATTACATAGTGTGAGTCATAACAGCCTGGTGATTGATCACTCAGGAGCCACTGCAATTTATGATCTGATGCTGCACATTTGGACCGACGGTGTGTGAAACTATTTACTTCTGCTGGAGCCGGCAGGAATCACTCTCTGTGACTTTGTTCTGCAACCTCAAGACTCAACTTTGTGTGAAGATTAGATCTATTTACATCTGGGTTCTTGGAGCTTCTAATTCCATGATCCTTGATCTAATCTCATAAAAATGATGTGTACTATACATATTTAAATAAATGTGGTTAGAGATATTTATAATGATAATGATAATAATGATAATAATAATAATGATAATAATGATAATAATAATAATAACAATAATAAGAACATCAGAAGATTGTTCTTCTCGGAAGTGCCCACATCATCAGAAGGACGCTTTCCATAAACTAACCCTGAAACTGCCTTAGAAGCATGGATTGATTCTGGCACTTCAGTGAAAGCATACAAATATACAAAAAATATATAATAACAATAATAATAATAATAATAATCTTCAGAAAAACTGTTTTAACCTGATTTGTGTGTTTTTATCTAAATTAAAGATGCTTTTTATTTTAGGTAGAGAGGTAGTTATGGAAGCAAAGACCAACTCCTGATCAACAAGATGATACTGGAAGACAGCAGGGGGAAGAAGAAAAACCTGAGTACAGCATGGACAGACTACAGGAAAGCCTTCGACAGCGTACCACACTCATGGATCATCAAAGTAATGGAACTTCATAGAATCTCACCAACTCTCTTTACCTTCATGAAGACAAGTATGGAATCATGGAGGACCACTATGATGCTCACTTATGAGGAAGAATCCATCAAGACAAGACCAATAAAAGTGAGGTGTGGTATCTTTCAAGGAGACTCACTTTCACCTCTCCTTTTCTGTCTGTGTCTAGCCCCACTCAGCACCATGCTAAACAACAGTGAACATGGATATGAGATTCAAGGCAAGAAGATCAACCACCTTTTTTACATGGATGATCTGAAGACCTATGCCAAAAATGATAACCAACAAGAGGGACTACTGCAAATAGTCAAGCTCTTCAGTGATGACATCTGCATGCAATTTGGACTTGACGAAAAAGGCTACATTCAAAAAGGGAAAACTCACATCAACGTCAAACATACAATTAGACCAAGAGACTGTCATAATAGAGCTCAATCAAGAGGATACATACAAATATCTTGGGGTCAATGAAGGAGATGGAATACAACATGCTACCATGAAAGACAAAGTCAAAAAAAGAGTACTACAGAAGAGTTAGGCTTGTTATCAAGAGTGAACTCAATGCTGCAAATAAGATCAAAGCCATCAACATTTTAGCTGTTCCAACGGTTACATACAGTTTTAATATCATCAACTGGCAACTTAAAGAAGTAAAGAAACTAGACACCAAGACCAGAAAATTGCTGACTTCTGAAAGAATGCACCACCCAAAAACAGATGTTGAAAGAATGTATCTACCAAGACAGATTGGAGGCAGAGGACTTACCCAACTTGAGATGGCTTACAGAACAACAACAATGGCATTGAAAACCTACCTTGAAACAACAGATGATGCACTACTGATCCTCGTTTGTCAACATGAAGCTCGAAAGAAGCTGTACTCTGTTACAAAAGAAGCTATAAGATATGCACAGGAACTACACATCCCAGAGGTGGCAAGAAAATAGAAAGAAACAGCAACAATCTTTGCCAAGAGGACCAGAAGGGAGGCAAAGAAATGGGCCCAAAAGAGGATGAGAGAAACATGGGAGGAAAAACCAATGCACGGGCAATACCCCTTGAGAGTAGAAAAAAAGCAGACGTAGAACAAGATCATACTCATCAGTGGCTACGCAGTGCAGGACTGAAGGCAGAAACTGAAAAATTGTTGATAGCAGCACAAGACCAGAGCCTGTCAACGAGATCGTACCACCACAAGATCATGAAAGATGGAACAGACCCCATGTGTAGAATGTGCAGCCAATATGAAGAAACCATTGACCACATTCTCTCAGGCTGCCCCACTCTAGCCAGAACTGAGTACATCCACAGACACGACAGGGCAGCAAGCTATATCCACTGGAAGATCTGCAAACATTACCATCTACCAGCTGCAGATAAGTGGTATGAACACCAACCACCAACAGTGACTGAAAACAACAACATCGCAGTGTTGTGGGACGTGCCAATCAACACAGACAGAGAAATCATGGCCAACAGACCAGACATAATCATCAAAAACAAAGAAGAGAAGACCTGCCTCATGATTGACATGACCATCCCATCTGAAAAAAATGTCCCCACCAAGGAGCTTGAAAAGCTATCAAAGTACAAGGACCTGAAAATAGAAGTCACAAGAATGTGGGGGATGAAGACAACAACAATACCCGTCGTAGTGGGTGCACTTGGCCTCATCAAGAAGGGACTGGAAAAGAGAACAAAATAGATTCCTGGAAACCCAACAGTCCAAGAAATCCAGAAGATTGCTCTTCTCGGAAGTGCCCACATCATCAGAAGGACGCTTCCATAAATTAACCCTGAAACTGCCTTAGAAGCATGGATTGATTCTGGCACTTCAGTGAAAGCATACAAATATACAAAAAATAAAATAATAATAATCTTCAGAAAAACTGTTTTAACCTGATTTGTGTGTTTTTATCTAAATTAAAGATGCTTTTTATTTTAGGTAACAAGACAGTGGTCTCCAATATAAATACCCCGTGAATCAATTCTGATATTCAGACATCTCTCCTCTGATTGGTTAGCAGCAGCACGACTATAGCCATCCATGGAGTGAACAAAACCTGGCTGCGGTGAGTGCAGGCCAGTACCCAGACTGGACCGGGCCAACCTTGTGTTACATCCGACTATTGTTGTAGCTCTCTCCATGAGGTGTGGCTTACAGCTCCATCCAGAAGGGGAGGAGGAGCAGGGGTGGGAGCCATGGCTGTTCATATTTGAAAATGTTCTCCTCCTCTCTTTCATGTCACACTAAGGACCACAGATGTAACCATTGGAATCACATCCATTTGTTCTGTTGCGGGACTGAAGGCTTTTAGCTTCCTGGTTCCTCCAGTCAAAGCTCACATTTTGCCCGTAATCATCAGTCTCCAGGCTTTCAAGCAATGCTCATTGGTCAAATAAAAAACTCTCTGGATTGAGCTCGGCTCTGCCCAGTTGAATGACTTTGGTGTTCTCATCTTTATAACACAATTCCCATTTCAGATATCAAGTCATTAAACAGCTGTACAAAATAACAACAAATAAGTGAACCAAATTTTAGATCTTTCTGCAGCTGCTCTGCAAAAGTTCAGCATCCATCAGTTGCCAGTAACTGGGAGGATTTCTGATGGAAATGGCCTAAAATTACAGAAATTACATTAGAAGTTGCAGTAATGGGATATCTGGACTGAAATCTTCATCAAAACTATCAATGCAACCTGTCAGCGTGTGTTTTCAGATGGAAATAATATTCAAAGTATTCATTACTGCTTAACCAGACATGCCTGTACACACACACACACACACACACACACACACACACACACACACACACACACACACACACACACACACACACACACACACACACACACACACACACACACACACACACACACACACACACACACACACACACACCTTTCTCCCATTTCAACACACAAATTGAATATGTGGTCCTGACAGGGCAAGAGGACAAGAAGGACGAATAAAAATCACCTCATTAGACACACACATGCAGACATGCAGGCGGACAAACCGGTCAGACACAAGCACCAGAGATGGTAATAGAAAAGCCTTGAGTCCTGGTCAAACACCATTTGGTGTTTAAGTGCTGAAGGACGAGGGCAGAATGCCACACGTGCCCAGGGATGGGAGATGCTGTTTATCAGGGAGAAGTCTGGAATAATCAAGGGCCTGGTGGAGACACAATGGTGTGTACATTTGCCGAGGATGAAATAACGATGATTAAACTGAAAAGTGATGAAGGTTGCACACACAATATCAACAATGAAACTGATGATAATGACAGTGTTCTGTCAGCTTTTATCTCGTATTCATCATCGATCGAAACAGCGAGGGAGGAAACAATCACGTAAAAAATCCACTAAATATCCTGCTGTTAGCTTTGTGTCCAAATTTTTTCAGTTTGTAGACAGTTGTGACAGACAGATGGTGGCTGCACGGGTACACGTCATGAATTATTGGTGCATAAAAAGAGCCAAAAACGATGAATCTCATTAAGCCATGGCATTAAGGGATTTTCGGCCTGGAGTAAATGATTCTGTTCACGCACCACTCAAACATAACTTGTTATTGTCACTTTGTAAAAATTTGTCTACACGCCACTAAAGGTGTAAAGCTGCTGAAGTGTGCTAAAAAACACTCCTCCACATTATCAGGTATGTGATAAAATCAGGTTACATCATTCTGCTAAAATCTTAAACTGTGCTGGAATAAAAGATCCATTTAACAACAATGCTCTTGTATGATGGAAACATCTTCCTTTAGAAGGATTACCATCCACAAATGGATGTTTTCTTTATTTTTTCTAAATAAAACATGATTTCAAACATCTAATGTTCCAGCAGCTGGAGCATATTGAAAACAGTAAGCACATAAAGAGCTAAGTTGCATACCTACATATGTTTTAATTAATTAATTTATCTTAATTACAGTGGTGTGAAAAACTGTTTGCCCCCTTCCTGATTTCTTATTCTTTTGCATGTTTGTCACACAAAATATTTCTGATCATCAAACACATTTAACCATTAGTCAAAGATAACACAAGTAAACACAAAATGCAGTTTTGAAATGATGGTTTTTATTATTTAGGGAGAGAACTGTTGGGGTCCTGCCATCATGAGAAAATTAGTATGCAGTATTTTCTCCAAAGGACTGTGCATCTACGCCCTGAAGCGTTGACAATATCAGCGCCAGCAGGGACTCCATGTCCCATGATCCTCTACAGCTGGCAGCAGCTTGATGACGTCATCAAGCGACGCCAAGTCTGACCAGCCGCTACAGAGATCACCCGCTGGACTAGTCTATAAAGCTGAGGCGCAGAGCGGAAATCACTCTCTTCCGTCCAGTCATCTGGAGTAAGGAGACCTTTGCCTCTGCTCCATACCGCTCCGGACAGCGTGTGCACGAGGCCTAGCTGCTGAGATCGACGGATCAACGCCATCTGATCTGCTCAGCCCGGACACAGAGGGATGCCTTGTGTTCGCTCATGCAAGATTTTTTTTTCCTTTTTTCTCTCTCTCTTTCTCTCCCGCTTCTCTAATAGTCCGAAACAAGCGGTCGACCATGTGAACGCTTTAAAATAACAAACGGTTTCTCTCCTCCATACTAAAAACGCCAACGGATCATCTCAGAGTAAGCTCCGTTCTTTTATTGTTTAATATCTAAGTTTGTTTATGCTGTGGCCAGGCTGACAGACTGTTCAGATATGTGTTTTGCTTTTATGACTGATCTGTTGTTTTTTCTTGATCTTTGTGCAGCGATTTGAAGTGTTTTTATTAAGTTTACTGTGAACGTTTGCTCACACACACACAGTTCGATCCTTTGGGTCAGCCAAACAAAGGATCCGCCATTTTGTTTCAAAACTCCCTCCAGTTTGGTACTCAGCTATCTCTGCCTGATTACATCACCATCTTCCCCACCGGTCTGATTAGGTTGTTACGTCACATTATCATTCCATGGTTTCATTGCTTGTTGTTTGTTTGATAAAATCAGTTGGTTGATATTGATTGGCTAATACTTTGAAGGAGCTAAGGTGATCATATTAGTAAATAAATGTTATTGCCAATTAAGTTTTGTCTCAAGTAAATTTGTCTGTGCTGGATAGAATATGACTGCCGCTCGTTAAAAGAATTTTACGAACTTTAGACAGATTGATAGAGGTTTGGATTCATTTTTCCCCTATTAAAGAGGTGGTGCCCCGAGGATATCCATGGATATCCTAATTACGTAATAAATCGGTAAATATTTCCATATTTACGAATTTTATTGATGAATCCAAAGAGTAAGTAAAGCTTACACATTATTTGTTGGCTAATAACCACAACAGAACAAAATCCAAACCTGCGTTGCCCTGTGTGAAAAAGTAATTGCCTCCTGAACCTAATAACTGGTTGGGCCTCCCTTAGCAGCAATAACTGCAATCAAGCGTTTGCGATAACTTGCTACGAGTCTTTTACAGCGCTCTGGAGGAATTTTGGCCCACTCATCTTTGCAGAATAGTTGTAATTCAGCTTTATTTGAGGGTTTTCTAGCATGAACCTCCTTTTAAAGGTCATTCCATAGCATCTCAATAGGATTCAGGTCAGGACTTTGACTAGGCCACTCCAAAGTCTTCATTTTGTTGTTCTTCAGCCATTCAGAGGTGGGTTTGCTGGTGTGTTTTGGGTCATTGTCCTGCTGCAGCACCCAAGATGGCGTCAGCTTTAGTTGACGAACAGATGGCCGGACATTCTCCTTCAGGATGTTTTGGTAGACAGTAGAATTCATGGTTCCATTTATCACAGCAAGCCTTCCAGTTCCTGAAGCAGCAAAACAACCCCAGACCATCACACTACCACCTCCATATTTTACTGTTGGTATGATGTTCTTTGTCTGAAATGCTGTGTTACTTCTACGCCAGATGTAACGGGACATTTGCCTTCCAAACGTTTAACTTTTGTCTCATCAGTCCACAAGGTATTTTCCCCAATTCTTGGCAATCATTGAGATGTTTCTTAGCAAAATTGAGACAAGCCCTAATGTTCTTTTTGCTTAACAGTGGTTTGCGTCCATTTTTGCTCAGTCTCTTTCTTATAGTGGAGTCGTGAACACTGACCTTAATTGAGGCAAGTGAGGCCTGCAGTTCTTTAGAAGATGTCCTGGGGTCTTTTGTGACCTCTCGGATGAGATGTCTCTGCGCTCTTGGGGTAATTTGGGTCGGCCGCCCACTCCTGGGAAGGTTCACCACTGTTCCATGTTGTTTCCATTTGTGGATAATGGCTCTCACTGTGGTTCGCTGGAGTCCCAACGCTTTAGAAATGGCTTTATAACCTTTACCAGACTGATAGATCTCAATTATGTTTGGCAGATGCTTTTATCCAAAACGACTTGCATTTTATAACCTATAGGGCATGTTGTGATATGTGGGGGAAACCGGAGTACCCGGAGGAAACCCACGCATGCATGGGGAGAACACGCAACTCCACACAGAAAGGCCGCAGCCGAGTTTCGAACGTGCGACCTTCGTGCTGCGAGGCAACAGTGCTAACAATTGCGCCACCATGCAGCCCAATTACTTTTGTTCTCATTGGTTCTTGAATTTCTTTGGATCTTGGCATGATGTCTAGCTTTTGAGGTGCTTTTGGTCTACTTCTCTGTCAGGCAGCTCATATTTAAGTGATTTCTTGAATGAAACAGGTGTGGCAGTAATCAGGCTTGGGGGTGGCTACAGAAATTGAACTCAGGTGTGAAACACCACAGTTGGGCTAGTTTTGAACATGGGGGGCAATTACTTTTTCACACAGGACAATGTAGGTTTGGATTTTGTTCTCTCCCTAAATAATAAAAACCATCATTTCAAAACAGTATTTTGTATTTGCTAGTGTTATCTTTCACTAATGGTTAAATGTGTTTGATGATCAGAAACATTTTGTTTGACAAACCCGCAAAAGAATAAGAAATCAGGAAGGGGACAAATAGTTTTTCACACCACTGTATGTTTTCACAAGCAACAACAAAAAACTACCAACATGTTTGTTACTAACAAGACAATGGCTTGGAGCAACAACAAAAATAGTCACCATACATTTAAACATTTATCTTAACCTCTGATTCTCTAAATCAGAATTTACTCTGAATAAATGTGTTTTTGTTTTTCCAACGATAAAATGTTATCCTTAACAATACCACATGGTAAAAAGCTCCAAAAAGTGGAGTGTGGATTTAGCCCCTTCAATGTTAACAAAAACAGTTTCATCCATCCAGTATATTTTACTAATATTTGTCATCATTTTAAAATAAATTTTAGAAAAAAGCAAACAGCAATGTAGCTGAATTCATTTGTATATTTGAAACATAAAAGCTATTTGTAGCAGCTTTTATATGCATGTTAGTGTTAATTTTAAATTGAGAAATCAAACATGCATTTACAAATTTAGCTGGTTAGTGGTATTTTACCAGTGAATATACAATAAATATCATTACCTATTTCTGTGTATTAAAGTATGTTTTAATGTTTCTAATAAAAAACAAGAAAATTCTATAAAATACAGGAATCTGTACCTAACAGATTTTCTATAGTGCATGTTGCCTTTATATGTAAAATTGTACTACAGTAAAGTACAAAGACAGTTTCTTGGCTTTTCCCCGACACTTCATCTGTCAACATTCCAACTAACACAAAACTAAACAAAGAGCTCATAAAACCCAGAAACAAACAGTTATATAAATGCCATGACCATATTTTACCATGTGGAGCATCTCACATGGATCCTCATCACTGAACCTCGTCAATAATTGCTGCCTGAATAAGTATTTTGTCTCTCCACAAGCATTGCTCAGAGATCGTCTCTCTCTATATTTGTCTTTTCACATCCTGTCCTTCTTGGGTGGCGGTTACACCTAAACCTCTGACAGCTCGGATTTTTCTCACAAATTCTCCCTCTCCCTGACATAAACACACACAGACACACACAAACACACACACACACACAGACACATAAAATACGCTCTTGTGTTTCTGTCACAAACATTTTCTCAAATAAAATAAAGCGTAAATCACATGATGAATATCCTGTTCACTATGGTGTGTGTGTATGTGTATGTGTGTGTGTGTGTGCGTGTGTATGTGTGTGTTTGATAGACAGAATATAATCTCTCATTTTCTGTCTGGAGTTTTGAAGCAGTGCTTTGTATTCTGCTGACATCTTCTTATCCCACAGCAAGGTTGGTGTTGAGGAGCAGAGACGGAGAGCGGGATGAAGAGAGAGCAAAGAAGGAACACTTTCTTTTTTTTTCCCTTACCTTTGCAGGTGGAGGTCTTCTCTGAGCGAACGAGGAGAGTCTTCAATATGTCGGCGCTTTCACATCACTACCAAAATGAGAGAAGTAAAAATGGAAAGGAGAACAAGAAGATGAGGGTTAGAAAACTCATTTGGCAGCTCTGCCACATGATCAACCTGAAAGTAGAGCAGCTAGCAAGCATCAGGAGAAATAAAAGCAGTTGAGCTTCATCTGCTGAGTACTTTAATATTGAAAAGAAACCAGGACCATGTGTCACCTAAAATCTGGTGACTAAAACCAAAAAGGGAGAAGCCATTGAGTCACAAATGGGACACTGAGGAGGAAAAGTGAGGGGGATTGTTAAAATAAGGCCCGTCTAATGAGAAAACAGAGGGGGATTCCCATTAGAAAGACAGATGAAGGGACTGCTGAGGTTGACAGTAACATCTGACAGTTGGCAGGGCGATGATGGACAGAGTAAGGGGAGATGAAGAAGAAGAGCTGCTATTTCCCAGGATAATACATTCGTCATCCTCAGAGGAAAAAAGCCAATCTCAGACAAACTTTACAACTTAAGTCTTCACTGTTACAGGACGGCGTGAGCCTTAGGGGCGAGGAAAATTGTCTTTCAGTCTCGCCAAACGGTGACAAAACAGTCAAAGTAAACCTCGAATAACCCCAGGCACGTTACGTATTTTATCTGTCTGTCACTAAAATAGGGGAAGAAAACCACAGCCTGGAGCAACAAAGTATTGAGTTATAGTTTCTGACCTCTAGTGAGCTAAATAACCTGGATATGTTTAAATGACGGGAGCAAAGACACATCTAATGACTCTTCATGGAAGAAAAAAACAGACATATTTTCAGACATAATTTTTGTGTTACGCATTTAAAAATGTTTTACTTGAAGGTGTGGTTCACTCATTTAATTACTATATCTGCAGCGGTCTCTGGTTGTAACAAATGCCTTTTAAGTCGTACTCTGGTGCACCTGTTTTAGGATCAGAGGAGAGCTTCCCCTGGCAGCATTGTTTCCTGCTATTTGGACATCTCACTTCTGATTGGCTAATAGCAAATTGACTCTACCACTGACTCCGCTTACTTTGCCACACTGATGTTTTATCTCTACAAATAACAGAAGCCTGGAGGAGTTCTAGCGTGTGGTGGAGCTGCTAATGCTAACGGTTAGCTTCTACTAGCTGGACATTCTCTGCTGAATCCTGAATGCTAAGCCAACAACAGCCTTCCCCATCGTGGGTTAATTTGGGTGAGTTCATGAATGTTAAGTCACAGTGTGATGTAGATCTGCTAAGCTTTTCAATTCCTAGAGTTTCACCATCTATTTTCTGTCAGAAGCTAATTCAGGAGGTAGGCGAAGGAGACTTGTCATGTTCAGCCTGCATGAAAAACTCAGACTGACTGATTGTAATCAGAACAAATTGGTTTTCCCCCTTGGGGATTAATAAAGACAACCTTGAACCCTTGAACCCTTAAGGCCTAGTCCACACGTAGCCGGGTTTTTTAAAAAACAAATATCCGCCCCTCCAAAAACTTGCATCCACACCACCTCGTTTTAAAAAAAAACTCCGTCCACACGTACCCGCATAAATACGTTGTTAAGGACAACGTCCTTCATCTGTGGTCTTCCGCAAGGAGCAGTAATTCCGCTTGCAAAAACAAACAAGCAGAAAGCGCTTGGACAATTGATGGATCGGGTAGTGACAGAGCGCAGCTCTGAGGGCATCCATGCTGTCAGCTAGTGTAAACACAGGTCGCACACGTGATGTCAGCATTTTTTTGTCGGGGAAAGTGACGTTGCGGACCTTAAAACTCCGGTTTTGTCTGTCCACACGCAGACACCCAAAACGGAGAAAACACAGGTCTTCACTTTGACCGGAGTTTTTAAAAAGATCCGTTTTCGTGTGAAAAAACTCAGTTTTCGTGTGGATGACAGGCCAAAACGTAGAAAAATATCTACGTTTTGTCAGATCCCCGGCTACGTGTGGACAGGGCCTAAAACACGCCAGCAAATAATTCATCTGTAAAAATTAAATTGCAGATTTTTAGCAGCAAAAACTGAACATCAGATTTTCAAATATAGATTTTTACAGAGTTAAATGTCAATGTTAAAAATGTTATGTCTAAAAGAAGTCATATTCTGGTGAGACTGTATTTTTCCCACAAAGCTTCACCTTCTGCACAGTCATCCTGTTGGTTGAGAATTTAAAAAAATGCACAGGGGCTATAACTAGGCAAAGACATGACTATTAATAATAAAAATAATGCATTGAACTTATATAGCGCTTTTCTAGACACCCAAAGACGCTTTCACACACTCTCACATTCACACACTGCTAGTGATGGTAAGCTACTTGTAGCCACAGCCGCCCTGGGGCGGTCTGACAGAGGCGAGGCTGCCATTTGGCGCCGTCTGCCCCTCTGACCACCACCAACACAGGCAAGTTGGGTGTAGTGTCTTGCCCAAGGACACAACAGCAGGATACCCCTGGCGGGAGCTGGAATTGAACCCATGACCCTCCGATCATGAGGCAACCCGCTCTACCACCTGAGCTACTGCTCTGAGCCACATTTTTTTCCTCAGTGTTTAGAAATTTTCAGCCACAAATAAATGTCTGACAGTTCTTGGTTTCTGGGTCAAGATATGCAATTTAAAACACAAATTATATATATTAGTTATTTTCCATGAAGCTTCTGTTTTCTTGCTTCCTACAGTGAGGACTCTGCTAATAAGAGCATGAGCTCATTTGTTATTCGTTTACACAAATTTACAATGATGAAGGGATTTTCTTTGCACTGAGAAGATGGGTTCAGGACACATAAAACAGTTTTTATTCTTCCCAGTCTTGACCTGTAGTTTCTCTCGTGTAAAACACGATTAGGACCTTCATGTGTTCATGCCTCAAACTGAATGAGCTTTTACAAATCATGTCAAGAAATGTTTTCTTTTCTTTCTCCAAAACATTTCATGTCTAAATCCAGAGTACTGAGATACATTCTTTTCCGTCTATTTGGGGCAGTTCTATATATCGAGCCGAATTTTGCCATTTTTCATATAGTGAGGCACATCCTTGGGCAGTCCGGTGCTATTGAAATCAAGACCAATTAGTAATCATCACACTCTGGTGAAATTACCTCTCTGCATTTGACCCTTTGTCGTGGGGAGCGGTGAGCTGTAGCAGTGGCTGCGCTAGGGAACTATTTGTTGGATTAACCTCCCAATCCATCCCCGTAAAGCTGAGTGTCAAGCAGGGAGGCATTCGGTCCCATTTATAAAGTCGTTGGCATGACCGGACCGGATATGAACCCTGATCTCGGTCCCAGGGTGGATGCTCTACCACGAGGCCACTGAGAAGGTCAGGATTTTATTCAGATCACTTAACTGATTTGGTTGATTAACCTTTGTTAAATGTCTGATTTTATCACTGAGCTATGCACAAGACACCTATAAATATAAAGAAGTATAAATTAGGCTTGACCGTGACCTCTACATATTGGCTTCAATTGCAGCAATGGGAAAACCAGTATCGGTCAAACTTTACTGTATATGTTTCATTTCATTTCACTTGTTGCAGCAAATCACATTGGCAGCTTCATTAAACTCTTTTGTCCTTGTTTTATCTCTTGCATTTATTTGAATGAATCATTTGTGCTACTTTTGGTGCAATGTACTTTTTTCCTCCTCACAATCAAACATTAACATATTAACATTATTGTCACACTTGCAACTTTGCAGTGAGGTAAACTTATTCAAAATGTTTAGAATTGTAGCTCACTTTTGTCTAATCAGTGAGTTCTTCACCATTTTGATTTTCTATATCCAAATTAACTGAAGTATTTTTTTATCTTCAGTTTTTAATAGAGTTAAAACTTAAAATAATACTAAATGTTCATATGAAAGGCATTGATTGTTAATAGTGTCACTTCTGTAACATAAATGATGATGGATGAAAATGCGTGTGTTGCCCCCAAGTAACGCCATCCTGTTTATGGGAGCTGCCATGTTGGATTTTAAAGCCCGAGTCTGCACACTCAGGATTTTGGGTAAAACTTCCCGTTTACTCGCCTGCTGTCACTCTTGGTGTTTTGTAAGCGTCAAATCACTAATAATTATGAAGCATATAAGGAAATGAATATCTACTTGCCGTCAGTGGACAAAACCCCATGGTTGTAGAGTATCAGGATTTGTCCCCTCTCTCCCTGTTTGTTTGGTTTTCCCTCAGCTCCTCCACTAACTATGCACACCTGCTCCTTATGGCTCACCTGTACTGTGTCTCCAATCACCTCCCTCTATGCACATCAGCTCCTAGCTTTCATATTCAGGTTTCAGTCAGTGACTTCTGCTTTTTAGCGTCCTCCCTGCATCTCCTGGTGTTTCCAGCATCCCCGGCATTCCCAAAGTTTCTGTTATTTGAGTTTTCCTGGCTTCCCTCTGTAGATCACTCACCTGCTATGATAATGTGATACTTTGCATGAGTTATACCAGATCAGAAACACACTATAAACTGGTTTTAGCTACTGTGATTTACCGTTGCACATTTATCTCACAATAGTTCAGGTCTCCATGGAGAGTGTAATAACCTTTGAATGTAATCTGTTGCTATAAATCTACCTGTTCAATGACGAGAGCAGAAATTGTGGGACTCATTGTCAGAGCTAAAGCAAATCACACAACACTAACACCACGACACACAATTGTTCACACGGTGCAGCCCTGTGTTTTTACATTAGCAGCAAGGCTGTTTGAGCCTGAGGATGTTGAGATGGACAGAACAAGCGAAGAGAGACAAAGTGACAGACAGACGAAGGAGAGAAAGGATGCACGGACATGACGGAGCCTGACAAGACAGGCAGAATAACACACTGTTACAGACGAATTACTGCTGAATGTTGCTGACAGCTGAACGATAGTGCTGAAACATGTCACCGTGGAGTGTGTGTGTGTGTGTGTGTGTGTGTGTGTGTGTGTGTGTGTGTGTGTGGTTAGTTCTAAGAGCCTGCTGGACAGAATACAGAGGAGAGAAGAGTCAGATGTCTAGTCCAAGCTCTGTTCTCCTCTAAAGGGATTCAGTCTTTCAACACAAACAAAACTCCACTCAAGCATTTCTGGCTTTCCACCACTCCACCGTTATTTGACATTAAAGAAGATGCAAATGAACATTGTTCAGGTGGAGCAGCCTAACCTGGAAGAGGGAACAAGGAGGTGTGGTAAAAAATGGAAAGAAAGAAAGCCCAAGGGGTGAAGAGTTTGCACAAAAACAAACAAAAGCTGAAAATTGTGGCTCTGATGCAGCACTGTTGGCAAACTAGCTAAACATAGAAGCTGCTACAGAAAACCGTCATGCTCAAGAACTTGCACACACACACACACGCACGCACGCACGCACGCACGCACGCACACACACACACACACACACACACACACACACACACACAAACTCCATAGCTATTTCTTATTCATCTGCTGTGTGTTTTTGCTGCTGTGTAGAGCAGAGCAGAGGGATGAGGTGCTCGTTGTTATCCTCACAGAGTCACATTTGTAAAGGCTAAAACCGCGGTGACCAGCGGGCCCAGGGGCACAGAGACTGAGTCACAATCAGCTGGTCTGCATTAGTGGGAGGGCTGCAGTGTGGCTTATCCGATTTGCTGTTGAAAAAAAATAATAAAACAAACTGGCCGCAGGCCAGCTCGGGGCACGCTGAGCCAGCCGTGGAGGCTTCTGTCTGACTCCTCTGGTGGTCGTTTATCCAAAACCTAAGCATGACATGAGCCGCATGTGTAATTTAAAGCGTGATACATGTTTAATTTATAGGGAACGTCGTCACATCGTCATCCTAACTCCTCTTTGCCATCCTTCACACTGAATTTGAAGGTCTGTTATCAAATCAAATCAAATCACTTTTATTGTCACGTCGCATGTGCAGGTACACTGGTACAGTACATGCGAGTGAAATTCTTGTGTGCGAGCTTCACAGCAACAGTTGTGCAAAATACAATAACGTAAAAACAAGCAAAATATAAAAATGGCTAATCTAAGTAATAATATGTATAGTATGTAAGGTATATACATTACTAATGTGTGTGCTAGTATTTTTTTCTACGTGTGTGCGTGTGAGTGTGTGTATAGTGTGTATATTCATGTTTTACAAACGAATAAAGTAAACAATAAGATAAGAGATATAAAATATACAGAGGTTGGTATGTGCAAAACAGTGGCATTAATGTACAGTATGGAGTGTGTAATGTTGGAGTTTCAGTAGTGAGGGTGAGGTGTCTGTGAAGTGTTCAGCAGTCTGATGGCCTGATGGAAAAGGCTGTCTGTCAGTCTGCTGGTTCTGGACCGGATGCTGCAGAACCTCCTTCCTGATGGAAGTAGTCTGAACAGTTTATGGCTGGGGTGACTTGAGTCCTTGATGATCCTCCCCGCTTTCCTCAGGCACCGCTTTCTGTAGATGTCTTGGAGGGAGGGAAGCTCACCTCCAATAATCCTTTCTGCAAACCGCACTACTCTCTGGAGAGCTTTGCGGTTGTAAGCGGTGCTGTTGCCATACCAGGTGGAGATGCATCCAGTGAAGATGCTCTCAATGGCACAGCGATAGAAGGTCCTGAGGATGCGGCGGCTCATGCCAAATCTTTTCAGTCTTCTGAGAAAGAAGAGGTGCTGCTGTGCCTTCTTCACTGTATTTTCCGTGTGCACTGACCACGTAAGATCCTCAGCCAGATGAACTTCAAGGAAACGGAAGCTGCTCACCCTCTCCACAGCGTCATCGTTGATGGTGATGGGGGTGTGTATTCCTCTGCACCTCCGGAAGTCCATTATCATCTCCTTTGTCTTTGTGACGTTGAGGGTGAGACGGTTGTCCTGACACCAGTGGGTCAGGGCGCTGATCTCCTCCCTGTAGGCCGTCTCATCGTCGTTGGTGATGAGACCCACCACTGTGGTGTCGTCCGCAAACTTCACAATGATGTTGGAGTTTCTCGTGGCCGTGCAGTCGTGGGTGTAGAGTGAGTACAGGAGAGGGCTCAGCGCACACCCCTGCGGAGCACCAGTGTTCAGTGTGACGGGGGATGAGGTGGTGCCGCCCAGTCTGACCACCTGGCGTCTGTCAGACAGAAAGTTAAGGATCCAGCTGCAGAGGGAGCTGCTCAGTCCTAGATCCTGCAGTTTCCTGTCCAGCTTCGATGGAACGATGGTGTTGAATGCTGAGCTGTAATCTACAAACAGCATTCTCACATACGTGTCCCTCTTCTCCAGGAGTGACAGGGCAATGCTAATGAATACACCAACACATTCTCACACCCAAAGCATCCAAATATGACGCATGTGACCAAGCCTCAATATATGACAATTCAAGATGCCCCAGCGCGTCAGGAGATGAGGATCAGGGACACGCAGGGCCACGTGGCTCCGCTGGCGTCAGTGTTTGACGCCTGCGGTCACACGGACATTAATCAAATATTTAACCGTCCCCTCACCCCAATCCTAACCTTAAGGTCAGTAACTGTGACCTTAAGGTTAGGACTGGGGTGAGGGGAAGGTTAAGTAGTTCACAAGTCGTTCTAATGTCCGTCTAACCACCGGCGTCGGATACCGACGCTCTGGGACGGTGCGTCACCAGTGTGTCCCTGGTCGTCGTCTCCTGACGCGCTGGGGCATCCCGAATCGTCATATATTGACGCTCTGGGTGTGAGAATGTGTCGAATACACACACTTAAACTCATATGTGGGACATCAGACGGCTTTCCAGTCTCGTATTGTGTAAGTGTGCAAGTTTTAAGAAAAATCTGTTGTTTGGAGGACAAACAAAAGCCTTTCTGAAAGGGAAGACGAGAGCTCTTGAGGCTTAGGAACAAGGAGGACGTTTAGCCCATCCAGTGGGAGTTAAGGAGGAGAATAGAGGATTGGACGAACACCTACCAGGAGAGGAAAATCTGCAGCAGAACTTGCAGAAGGAGGGATGAAGTAAACTGAGAACTATTGAGCTGACTGCTTCACTAAGTGGATGTCTTTTTGAAAAAGCATGTCGGGAAATGATCATGCAGATTAAGGTATAACGAGTTTGTTGTTATGTGTTGGCCAAGCTAACTTAGACAGCGTTTTGCTTTAAATGGATAGAAAGTATGAATTGTGAGAGGGATTTAGCCGCTGAGTGGGTGAGCTGACAGCCAAGTGCAGAGGGACACAGGAACACAAAGAAAACAAATGTCTATCTGATAATTGCAGCTTACCAGCAGAGAGCAGGCAGCATTTTCTTAGACATTGTGGGAAGTTGAGAAGTAGGAGGAGTTATTTTAGGCTGCCAAGATTCTGCGTGTGTTGAAGGTTTCATTAATTTCCTGCCTGTGACTGGCACTCTCAGCAGGTCCAAAACCGATGCTTATTAAACTGTCCTGGTTTTATTGCCACTGCAAAACATCAGCAAATAAAATATCATCGAGCTTTGTGTATGTTGTGTTGTGTTAATTTTCATCTCAATTATGTTTTCATTTTAGTTAAAAAACTACCATTACATATTTGTGTATTATACACTCGTGACCCTATACTTTAAAAATCCATCACTTGGAGGCAAAAACAAAAAAGGAAGAGTTTTGTTTTATGTGTTGCTTGGTACTAAGTTAAAACTTCAATAGCAAATATGCAAAAACAAGCACCCAGAACTCTCATCTCTTCCATCGCCTATCATCCCTAGGCCACGCCCCCCTGATATGGGACCCCACAAACAAGAGAGCGCTAAACACCAGACATCATTTTAATAGTCCAAATGTCTTCTGTTGTCCGTGACTTCAAATGGAGATGTGCAGTTGGATGTCATCTGCATAACGATGTAGGAGATTCCTTTTAAAGGAGCTCAGGATGCGCTGAAGAGGAAGCAGATAGAGGAGGAAAAGTAAAGGCCCCAGCACAAAACCTTGTGGGACACCATGGATGAGAAAGGCGGTGGAGGACCAAAAATCGGAGACGGCCACAGAGAAGGAATTCTCAGGCAGATAAGAGAACCAGTCCAGAGCAGTTCCTGATAGGTCTACCCAGTCTCTCGGCCTATCCAGTAGCAGGTGATGGTCAGCAGTGTCAAAGGCTGCAGTCAGGTCCAGCAGGACCAGAACAGAACAGTCCCCTGCATCACTGTGAGTCAGAAGGTCATTAGAGACCCTAAGAAGAGCGGTTTCAGTGGATCAGTCTCTATGGAAACCTGACTGGAAAGTAGATTTTATGTTCATCAAGAGCAGCTGTGAGTTGTTTAGTCACTTAGAACAACTTCATTTTTTTTATCTCCACAATATATTTACAGCTGCATGTGTTGGAACGTTGTTAAAAGGCACGAAAAAAAAGTTTTAACCCAATTTGTTTTAGAGATTTGCCATTTTAGCTTTAACAGTGGGCTGGTATTGGTCATTGATCCAGTGGTTAGGGAAGTAGAATGGAAATTGTGCTTAACATATAATCTGTAACTGGGTTAAAAGCGAGAAATTACTCTATACCTAAGTTTCAGAACCAGAATTTCCCAACAGTGACATGTTTTTCAACGTCATTCTTTAATTTTTTGTTTGTTGTTTCATCCCTAAGAAAAATAATCAAACATATTTGCATTAAAACATTATCCATTCATGCACAAATTGTAATAACCTGTAATGAAAATCATTTAAAGCCGTTGTAAATGTTACTCAGAAGTCTATTTTTATTGCATACATTTAAAGTTGGGGTGCATAAGAAGAAGGTTGAAGTAACAATAAGTGTTTAAAGAAAACAGTTCAAATATTTGAAGTGTTGAGCAGAATTCAAGCTTTAGTAAACAACTTTTACATATTATATAACTTTTATTAATGTTCAATATTATGAGCGACAATGGGAGCTGTTTCTTTGCCCGTAAAACAATTTTCAATCAAGATTTTGTAAACTATGTATGATGATGCTTATTATTATAATGATTATTATTTAATAATTAAATAATAATAATAATTATTATTGTAGATGTTATTATTACTATTACTATTATTACTGTTATTATTATTATCATTGCAATAAGTACAAAGTTTATCTAAGCACAGCAAACCCACCAATGAAAGCAGGAAACCTAAGCTTTATTTTAATGTCTACTGAGTAGTTTACGCTTTAACATCAAAGATCTGTGTGCCTTAACAGAACACAAAACATCAGTTTGACATTTTGACTTCAGTCTGGAGTGAGAGTTGCAGCAGCAGAGTTCATAAATGAACTCCCTTGGTTCTGAAACAAAACACTGCTGTTTTTAGTCATTACTGCCAGCATGCTCTGTCGGGTCTCTTCTTCTCTGGCAGGGTGTCACGTTCACTTCTATGTGTATCCTGATGATGTTTTTCCAGGCGTGCTGCTAATTTCTCCCCCAAACAAATGAAAATGGATCCAAAAGCCAATGCACACACAAAGAGCTCCCAGTCTATCAGCATGCAAAGTCACAACAAACGGACAGAAACAAAATCTGTTTCCTGCTAATAGCAACACTTCCAGACAGTCAGGTCACCGATCGGCTGGCTGTTGCCCACTGGGCAAAGCAACACAAACACACACGTCCTCATACACAAACAGCTGCAAACACACTGCTTGAAAGATGGATCCTGATTTGCTAATGAGCTGTCATTGTGACAGATTCTGCCATTTAATTGGCTGGTAAAGGAGGCAATTAGGATTCAGAGCATAGATCCACGTCAGAGAGCCGAGGTTGAGGGTTTCTGTAGATTACGTTTGAGAATGCGGGCTTCAAAAGGAAACACACGCTGGGAGAGCACAGGCGTGTCACTCACTTCTTTAAATGATTAATTCTAATGATCCTGTTTAACATCTTTGTGATCTGCTCCTCCTTGGTCTGAGCACAAGTGCATGAGTTACTTAGCATTCTGGATGTTTCCTCCTGGTCTTTTTCTCTTTCCTCACATTCTCACGTTTTAAAACAACGTCAGTCGCCCCCAATCTCCCTTTTTTTCTTTCTATTGTTTTCATCGCTCTACCCTTGCCAACCTTCTCTTTCCTTCCTTTTATCTTTTTTCATTCTAAACCCACCATCAGCTGCCTCGGAAGACAGCAGTTCAGCTAGTTTAGCTAATTTTAATGCTTTATGTTTTTATTTTTAAATCTATTTCTGTCTGCCTGTTATTTATTTGTCCTTCTATTGCATTCAGTCAGTCAGTTAGTTGGTCGGTCAGTTGGTCAATCTCTATCTAAATCAAAATAATTAAAGGATTATTGAATATATGGAAATGTGATATAAATTATACATATTATTTCTTTGAGAGAAATCTAAATTATTTTTTGGCCTGAGAACACTGTTCATTGTTGTGATGATCTGGAAAACATAAAGTGTCAGTCACCCCTACCTGATTCTTGCTCCACCCATATTTCTGGTTTGAAAAATGCACCACAAGGTGGCGTTGACGAGTCTGGATACTCAGAGGCAGAGAGCACCATGAGGGGTGGGACTAGCCAGCTCAAAAAAAAAAAAAAGAAATCAGAAAAAAGGCAGAAAGGACAACTGTATCACGCAATGCTGTGTTATTATTTTTTTAAGCTGTAGTCAAAGATGGCGTCTGGCGACGTCACAAACATCTTTCTTTAGAAGAAAGGCTTTTAGCACTTCTTCTTGTTGTGGTTTTAAAGACACGTTCAAGACATTTAGAACAGAGGAAAGAGCCTCAGCAAACTCCGCTTCAGATGCCATCTTCGTTGTTTATGAGAAACTGAACGTCGCAGTGTGTGATGTACGCTGCTCAGCACTGATTGGCTGGGGTTATTGGAATGGGAGAGTTACCAGGCTCTTTGTTTCCCATAAGGAAGCTTTGGCATGGCTGTTCAGGCTAGGCGTTGCCTGGTGGACCTGGAGGGCGGCTCTGCAGCATTGATTGACACAGACTGCTAATTCAAATTTTAACCTGAAGAAAGTGTTACCCTTACAGTTTTAGGCTGAATCATGACATTTTAAAGCTGCAATAGCAAATTTGGAAAACTGCCTCTTAACGTAGATTAAATGTATATGTAAATGTATAGTAGAGATAAAACAAAAATTATTATAAAATGGTTCTCTCACATTTGTCTAAAAACATTGGCATTCATTACGCACTCGCACATTTAGCAACAGAGCACCGCTGGTGTGAGAGGTGGAGAAACAGCCAGCTGCTACCACGTCAACCGTAGGACTAACTACCAGACTCCCAAAAAGAAAAACAACGTTTGAATTCACTGACAACAAAAGACATTTGGACCTGGAAATGGGAAGAATGGGCGCGTCGGGAGGTAGCGTGATGTGCCAGAGCGTCAGTTTCAGACTGCCGCAGGAAAACGGAGATTTCACTGAATTGTGACCTTTACCCTCTTGCTATTTAAACTTCCCCTCACCCGCATCCTAACCTTACCCCTCTTGCATTTTCAAAACTTTGTTTCTAGTTGTAATGGCCCTCTCCAACATGGTTAACGGGAAGTTTAGAATGAGAAGCATGGTTAAGGTTAGGATGGGGGTGAGTGGAAGTTAAATAGCGAGAGGTTAGAGGTTAAAATTTGGTGAAATGTGCATTTTACCTCAGGCGTCGGAAACCAACGCTCTGACACCGCACGTATCCTGACGCTCTGGAGCTCCCAACACGTCGGAAACAAACACTTGGTTACCTAGTGTTATTTTTCAATGCTTCGGGTTTGAGAATGTGTTTATTTCTACAATTTGTCAGCAAAAAAATAAATACATAACACTTTTTGGGTGACTTGCGCTTTAACATTTATGAGAGTGACACAAATCAGAACTCAGTTTCAGGTTGTTCAGTAATTACAGGAAGTAGTGAAATAAACACTGGAGTTCTGAACACCGTCATGACTCAACATTCATGGTTTAGAGCGTTTTTACGTCAGTTAATGAACAACTTGCTGTAAAGCAATTCGTGATGCTCAGTTTTAATAGCCACTACATTGTGACGTTAACACAATTGTTTTGTTTTTGCTCATCTTAAAAGCAGCTCTACTAAAAATCTTTGTCTCATGTCTCATAAATAATAAAAGAAGCCTTTTCAAAGTGTGTATTTGTGTAAATTACATTGTTATGCATGTGTGTGTGCACAGACTGTCTAGATTCAACCAGAGGCGGAGAAGGATCAGTGACCTTTGCACTGTTACATTTTTAAAATGGAGTTTAAATAATAGATTAAGCTGAAATAAAGCTGAGTTGGATGAAATATGAATTAAAATCCTCAGATAGATGGTGGCTGAGGGAGTGAGAGAGAAGGGACAGGCTAAAGGAGAAAGAGAACATAAAGATCTCAAAGAGAATCGATAAGAAGACATGGATGGATGACACTGCAGAGACAGTTTTAAAACATGACCGTTACATTATGCTGCAAGTGGTGCCTCTGCAAAATATAAAAAAGCTACAGTAAATTGTTATAGTTTTATATTTAGAGAAATAAAATCACAAAACAACACTATTATCCTCTTCAGCTTTAAATGGTCATAAATAATACATGTTTCAGGACAAGTTTAAACAGAGGCTGATGTGGAATAAAGTATAAAATACATTAAAAACAACTGTTGAATTAAAAGTAAACAAAACTAAACAAAAACAACTTCCATTTTTCTAATGTCACATACAAGATCTGGGGTCAACCCAGGATCCAACATATTGATAGTTATATTTTAATTTTCTCTCTAAATACATGCTGAGGGTAATATCCTGGTAACCTGCTGAATTTACACACAGTCTAACTTGGTTAAAGGTTGAATCTGGGATAATTTATTAAAAAGCTGTATTTAAAAAAATAACCACGGGGCATTTAGAGGTGTGCAGAATGAAGATACAGTATTTCCTTTAAAGCTATATATAATAATAATATAATCAAATATGTATTTTGACGGGCACAACACTGGGTTTATGTTTACATCTGCCAGCCAATAGAGGGCACTGTTGCATTACGTTTCTTTTTCAACAGAGCAAAAGTGTTACTTTTACCTTGTTTTTGCTGACATTTTGACTATCTCTGTAGCCTTCCTCAGAGCTTTGCCGATGTTGGTGGAGTTTCTTCCTTCTCCGTTTATCAACAAAAAACAAGTCTATTGCAGTTGGAAGAAATACACAGAAGGAACATACAAAAGATGTTTAAAGAGGGAATGACTACGGGTTGCCAAACAGTCCACTCGGCACAGCGAGGCTGACCCCGTGGAAAATGGTGAACTTGGCAAATCAAGCAGCTGCTTCTCAGCCCAGAAGATGTCATTATCCTTCTTAGAAGAGAAGCGACCATAAAAGATGTAAAACCAGAGTGAGCTTAGGTGAAGCCTAAAACAGATGGACCCAAAAAACATTTCACATATCAGCAGTGAACCTGCTTTATGGCTGGAAACCTTGTTCTATTGTTGCAACTACAACCTCCACACACTAGATGTCGCTCTGATGTTCCATATTCTACCTTTAATCTTGACTTGTTTTTGGGGAATGACTCACAATAGTTTGATTTACTGAAATTTTCATATGAATTTTTTCTGGCTCAAAACTGCTGTGTTGTTGAAACTATTTTGATGTTTCTGACTGTTTCTAAGAAAAAAATAATACAGAAGAAGTTTATTTATAAAGCATTTTCACAAACACAAGTCACAAATTGCTTTACAGACAACAACAGACATAGCATGTACAACAGAATTATAGTAAAACATTAAATACTAAAGCTATAAAGCAACAACATTACAATAAATGACCAATGATCAATAAAAGCAGTACGTGCCTAGTGGTAGGGAGGGACTGAGAAAAAAACAGCCAAACTGGGAACGTTAGAAGTAGCAAGAGGGTTAAGGTTCAGATGCAGCGAAATGGGCTGGTTTGGTGCAGCATCAGCGGACATTGTATCGCGTCAATTTTACGCTGCATTGTGATTTGCAATTGGAAAACCCCCTCTGTGTCCAGCTGTGATGATAAATGGCACTTTTGGCGTTGGGTTCTGATGTGGAAGGTCACTGAACAAGCGTTTGTTTCCGACGTGTTGGAAGTGAGAATGTGGTGTAGCGGTAAATATAGAATTATATCTATATTTCAAATGTGGTGTAGATTTAACTTGTTTAGTTGTTTATAATCTTATATTGATTAATCGGGGCACCACCAGTTTTATGGAACCGGACCACTGGATTTAATATCTACATCTTTCCAAAATGATCAGTCTCAAAGTTAACACCACAAATTAATCTAAAGGATGAATTCTTGCCAGAATGCGCTGACTATTCTCGAGATCACTAGAAATGATCAGGCGTTATTTACGTTTTGTGAGTTTATTACAAACATCAGTTTGACAAATGGATCAAACATAATTTATAGTTTCATGCATAGAATTAAGAAAATGGTTAAGCCCAAAGCTTTATGGCAGTGATATGAAATAACTGATCTGTAATAAAAGAGGACATTTGGTGACACACAAGTTTATAGTAGAATGAGGATGATTTCTACAGGGAAACAAAGTGAATGGTTATGTGAATTTATGTGACGTGGATGAGTGTGTGTTTGTGTGTGTTTGTATGGGTGTAGTAATGCAGGAGGGGGAGTGTTAATGTGTGTATGTGTGTTAGCAAAGAAGAGTTTGTTGCAGCAGAGAAAGGAGGATAAATCTTGAGAACTAACGTGAATTTGGATCGAAATAAAACGCCATGAAATTTTACAATCTGAATTCACTAATCAGGCTTAGCATAAAAAGTTTGCCAAATG
Organism: Nothobranchius furzeri; assembly: GCF_043380555.1. Classification (NCBI taxonomy): domain Eukaryota; kingdom Metazoa; phylum Chordata; class Actinopteri; order Cyprinodontiformes; family Nothobranchiidae; genus Nothobranchius; species Nothobranchius furzeri. Next base: position 8,443,299 of record NC_091744.1, on the reverse strand, counting down.
GAAGGATTCACAGACCTTTCTCCTCGTCGCCAGAGGGTGGCCAAAGGTCTGAGGCAGCCAAGCATTCAGGTTTGTAACTGATAAGAGTTTAAACATTTACTTTGAACACCTCAAATTTTTTATGGTAAACAACCTAAAACACCTTCTTTGACTGTAGATAAACAAAAATACAAAGTTTTATAAGAACTCAAGTCTGGAAGCTTCCAGAAAAACCTCAGACAAGTTTTCTGACTACCCCTATCTTGGGTAAGGCTCAGTCTTGACGGGTGGATGTAAAACAGACCAGTTTCTGATACCGTCCTGCTTCTCCGATTGGTAAAGAAGGAAAACCCGGCCAAATTGGTGCAATTTAAAACTCTGGGAGAGACTCATAGGAGTTAACCAGATGTGCTGAAAAGGGATCTTGGAATTTATATGATTGCCGGCCAGTTTCAAATTCCCCTTTTTGCTGCTAAGTGTGAGAGAAAGAAAAGCTTTGTGTGAAAATGGTTATGTCCTTCTTCGTGTGAAAACTACTAAAGTAAATCTGAGAATATGAAATTTGGATTTCCGCTACAGTTGTCATTTGAAACAGGAAGTGTTCCCGTTTTGCCAACGTTTTTAACCTGCTTTGTTGTGTCTTGCATGAGAAACCAGAATTATTTCTGCATCAATTTAAATCAAGGTTATTGTTGGAACCGAGACTTGGTATTTTACACACCAGGTTTCCTGCTGATCGGCATTGGAGGCTACCTGGCTTACCGGAAAATTAACGAGCTGTCGAGGAATATTGGCCCAATCCCCGAGCTCAGAGATGGATTGCACCGTGCTGTGAATTCACAGACTCACATAATTGTCGAGATGAATCGTAACCTTGGAACTTTGGCCCAGATTCATTCATTGGCACAGAAGATGGATGCCATCAAGGATAGAGTGGACGAATCAGCACGGATTGGGATAGATTAATGTCCACTATTGGGATTTTGAGAGGTGGAGGACCAATAAACTGTAAGACAGAGAGGAAATTATCTCCGTCTGGCCCCAAAACAATTTCTAATCAGAATCTGACGCCCTCGAGACTGCAAGACTACAACAAAATCTCCCCCCTCAGAAGATATGTGGAATGTGCCGTCTGTCACGTTCTGCGGGTGGAGATGGCAGACCATGTGTGGTGGTGGGTTTCAGGAGGCAGAAGAGCAGGCAACGGATGAAAAAAAAAGTTTAATTGTAGACTGGGAGCAACAGGACAAACGAGCATGCACAAAACGACAATGATCCGACAAAGACAGCAACAAGGAGGGAGGTATAAATACACAAGGGAATCAGGAACACATGAGCAGAGTAATGAGGGACAGGTGAGAACAATAAGGTTAATCAAGGCAGGAGAGACACAGTCAGGGAGGCCGGGGCGGATCATGACACCGTCACTATGGCAACTCAACTCTGTCTCCTATCTCAACCTGGGCGGGACTGCGGGAAGGCCGCTGAAACGTTCCAGGGTGACTGCAACCCTCCAACCCTCAATGCTCCTCCCCCTATCCACACTGAGGTGACATGCACTGCTTATTGTGGCTGCAGGAACTGAAGTGTGGATAGTCCCAAACCCACCACCCCACCACCCCACCTAGTTGTCTGAAGTCTGTTGCATGTTTGAGGATTTTTTTGGTGGAAGATAACTCTGAAGTGCCTTTTTTTCCCTCCACCTGAACCAATCCTCATGTAACCCTCTGATCTCTATTAAGGTAGCACAACTCAGGGTTGCGAATGACCACAGTCACCAATTCTTGTCATGTGTCTTGCCCATGTATGTCTGATCTCAGAATTGTGTGTACTGAAACTCTAATTTCTCTCTGGGATTAATAAAGTATCTTTGATTTGATTTGATTTGATTGATGACTAGATCCTTGTTCAGGCAGAAATAAAAATTAGTTTCTCACAGTTGATCTTTTCATTACGGCTGTTCAGCCTAATCAGCACCGAATGCTTGGAAACACAAGCCTGTGTGACTTTTACAAAGTTTTGTTTTATCCTAAAACATCTGGAAACACACACCACACCACAATGAGTGAACAAGCCTGTTTCCTGTGACACAGGAAAACAACCGTTCTGGGCAGAGGTAAGGGAAAGCACTAAAGTATTAAAGACCTCAGTAAAACTCATAATATAATTAAATAACACATTTTCTAGCTCTATTTTAATAACATTAAATATATTAAAATCCCATTGAGCTCATGAGAGTTTTCAACCACACCCTTTATTTCCTCTAAAATTGTTTACTTTACTACAATTAAGGATCAATTTACCACAAACAAAACCCCAAAAACGTTTCCGTGCCACCAAAACGATCTGCTGAACATTGCAGCAGTCAGTCCTATTCCTAGAACTGGTTTCTCAGTGCAAACAGGACCTAAAGCACAGCATAGAGGGGGCTTTCATGCATGATTGGTGAAGATAAATGAAGCCAAGAATGAAAACCACAAACTTTTGTTAAACTTTTAACGAAGCTTCTGCAGGAACCTAAAAGTTAAATCTGAGTGTTTATCAGTCTGCTGTGAGCTGATGCTCACAATCCAGAATGAGCTCTTGGCCTTTCTGACTTCTGCCTTTCTTTATGAGCTCAGCTTTGATTTGACATTTCAGAGGAGTGTCCTCCTCCATCACTCCTGCTCGATGTGGAGATCTACTGCCACTCCATCCTATAGAAAATCCATCCAGACGTTCCAGCTTTGAAGTCCTCCAGCTAGAGAATGATCAAAACAAATGAGTTCTTGCTCGTCAGAAAACCATCAACTCCTCTGCTGCAGATGCTCATTAAACACAGAGGTAGAAAAGATGAGCTCTGAGGGAGACAACCTCATGGCTCCTCCTCTCCTAGTGCAGAGGAATTAAGAGGGGAAGGAAACACAGAGAGGCTAAAAGATGGACCACTGACAAACCTTATCAAATACAACTGATCGCCATGGGAGACGCCAAAGCCCTCTTCTCAAAATTGACTTCATGTTGAAAGCAGACTTTACTTTGTTTTGTGGAGTTACCATTGCTGACAGTAAGAAGGAGCTACCAACCTCGTCCTGCTCCTCTGGTTGAGTCAATAAATCGCTCCATCAAACACTCAGTCAGTGAATCAATTGATGCCACAAAAGCTCAAATGAAGGGAACAAACACCAACAGTGCTACGTCTATGGTCTATTACAACTACACCCTGGTCGTTAGATGATAAATTGAAGTCACCTCAGAGTGCAGTGAGATGTTCTGCTTCTCTGTGCCTTTGTGCTAATGCTGATGACATCTCCCATAAATCACGTCAGGGTTTGTATTTTATCGAGAACTAAAAGAGACCGTCTGAAAACACGGTCACCAAGAAGCTCCTGCCATCATATATATATATATGTATATATATATATATATATATATATATATATATATATATATATATATATATATATATATATATATATATATACACACACATAGATATATATAGATATATATATATATATGTATATATATATATATATATATATATATACATATATATATGTATATATATAAATATATATATATATATATATATATATATATATATATATATACACACACACACACACACACACATATATATATATATTTCTATACAATCCTAAATAATTCCTTCAAGAGAAAGAACTCCAGATTGTTGCTTAAACATCTGACAAGATGTAAATATTTAGAATGAAACAAACAAACAAAAAATAAACTTTAATGGGAAAATAAGCTCATTGGGTCAAGTACGTTGTTTGAAAGAACTACATCCCAAAAAAACTGTTGCAAAAAAAAATAATATAATAATTTGATCTGCTGTAATTTTAAAGCACTTTTGTTCTTTTGGTTAGTTTGTTTGCTTAAGAGGGACAGTGGGCATTAATGAACATTAAGATGGTAAATGGCTTGTATTTGTGTAGCGCAACCCCCCAAGGCGCTTCACAACACAATCAGCCATCCAGTCATTCACACACATTCACATGATGGTGATGATGAGCTACAATGTCGCCACAGCTGGCCTGGGGCACACTGATCGAAGTGAGACTACCAAACGCCGAAGGACTCAGCAGCAGAATTCTTTGGCCGGAGCCGGGATCAAACCCTCAACCTTCTGATTGCTGGACAACAAGCTCTACCTCCTGAGCTACTGCTGCCAAATACAGCAGTGATGTAAATACCACACAATTACAGCCGGGGCTGATTTCCACAGGCAGTCCTGTCAGGATTATCAGGCTTTAACCACAGCCAGGCCAGTTTAGACTGTTCATGAATAGCTACGAAGAAAAGTGTTCTGAATTGAAGGCAGATACTTGAGTCTGTTATCCTTCCAGGACTAAATCACAGCAAGAATAAAAGACTGGAGGAAATTCACCGTCCACTTTCCCTCCAATCATGATGTTTACATCTGAAGATGATGTGTCATTTTCATAAAATGTGTAAGCCTGAAGAGGATATCAGGGTCTGAAAGGGTTGCTGCAACTCTCCTTCCTGCCACACACACACACACACACACACACACACACACACACACACACACACACACACACACACACACACACACACACACACACCGCTAACCTCACTTCACGTCTCATCACCTGCATGACCCACATAGACCAGGAACTAATTCACCCGGCACATAAAGAGGCGGAGGAAGAAACACTAAAAGAAAGGTAGTGATTGGAGAACCAGATGAGCGAGAGAAGAGGCGGGGAAGACGGCATGCTGCGCTGGGAATGCTGAGAACAAAATGAGAGGAGGAACTAATAAAGTGAACGGCAAAGAATAAATAAATAAATAAATTAATAAAGGGGGGAAGGAGGAAAAATTGAGCTGGAGAGTTTTGCCGGTAGGTGATAGACCGAGTGGCAGTGGGGGGGTAACGTTAGGTCAGATGGAGAGGTGGACGAAAACAGAGAAGTAAAAGAGTGAAAGGAAAAATGGGGCTGACAAAGTGTAGCTGATATGAGAAGGGTTAAAAAAAGGGGAGAAAGACTGGAGGCAGTAAATCAGTTGAGCAGACAGAATGTAGAGGATGTGTAGAGAGGATTAATGGAGGGAGGGCGGTGTAAAGATGAGGGAGAGGTAGAACGGCAGGAGAATGAAGGAGGGAGATGCAGAGTAACAGTCATCAGTATTCCAGCGCTGTACTCAGTTTCCAGCCAAGACAAATGTGAGCCAACATCAGGGAGGAAGTGGATCAGCTGAAACACACAAACCTCTCCTTCTGTCACCTGGCGCCCCTCGCACTATTTTTCTCGCTGCCTCACCCCCATCTCTCCAAATGAGAAGGAACCTCATAGCTGCTGGAGCACAAATTGTAAACCTTCAGCCGCTGTACATAAATAAACCGGAAACCTGAGTCACAGTAAACCTTTTCTCAGGTTGTTTCCAGAGCCTCCTGGTAAGTTTTGCCATCCAGGATGTGATGAAAAAACTAAATCTACACAGAAATGAGCAACGTGTTGTGATTTACTCAAGAATCAAAGGTCTAGCTTCTTGGCTACCTTCCAAGTGCCCTAGAGTGTCCCACCTGGGACTGGGAGATTGCAGTTAAAATCCGGTCGGGTTTTACCAAAGACTAAAAATGGGACCCGTCGTCTACCAGCTTCAACCTTAAGGGGTTAGAATGGGGGTTAAACCACCAAATAGTTCCCAAGCGCAGCCACCACTGCAGCTCACCGCTCCTCATAGAGCAGAGATGTAATTTCACCAGTGTGATGATGACTGATGGGACTTTAACTTTAAAGGAATACCACACTTTAATTGTGTCAGATTTATCTGTTGTGAGCCACTACTAGCTAATATTAGATCCATTAGTTTTATTTCCACATTAAAACACACAGCGTTGCACTTAACCTTTATCTGGGTTTGCCTCTAAAAGGTAATCACTTGTATCATCTAATTCAGACTTTCTACGTGTTGGATTCAAATTAATCCTGTGGTTAGTGAGATATTTTACAAACACAAACGGGCAAAAAAATTATCTCTCACCTTTCAGAACCGGCTAATAAAATAACACCGAGTTCAAAAATTAAATGTATGTAAAACCCAAGTATGCTTTCCTGCATTTAGGATTCAAAACAGCAGCAGCCAGGTGTTAACAATCATCAGCAGAAGAGAGTTCCTTCATGTGGAGGGGTGACACATTTACAATCTACAATGCAAGGTTACCTTTCTCAGTGGCCTAGTGGTAGAGTGTCCGCCCTGAGACTGGGAGATCGGGGTTCGATTCTGGGTCGGGTCATACCAAAGACTTTGAAAAAATGGGACCCAATGCCTCCCTGCTTGACACTCAGCATTAAGGGGTTGGATTGGGGAGTTAAACCACCAAATGGTTCCCGAGCGCGGCTGTGTCTGCAGCTCACCGCTCCCCCAGGGGATGGGTCAAATGCGGAGAACAAATTTCGCACACACATCAATGTGTATGACAACTAATGGGACTTTAACTTTAACTTTACTAAAATGCTTGTGATTTTGCTTCATCAAATATGTTTAAACAATCTAAACATGGTCTCAAAAACACCTTAAACTAATAAGAGGCAGCCCCTTGCTCTGGGCTTTTCCAGTGCAGAGTTATTCCCTCAGTGTAATCTTCCCCCCTCCCTCTGAGCAGCACAGACAGTAATGATTCCACCCACTCCCTTTCTGCCAGCTCCCCCACCGGGTTTTCCTGCTCTGATTGCTGTTTGTTCATACAAAAACCAAACCCACTGTGAGAGAGGGATGTAGAATTCTGACTGAAAATGAGACGAAGTTGATTGATAGTCTTTCTCTCTCTCTCTCTCTCTCTCTCTCTCTCACACACACACACACACACACACACACACGCACGCACGCACGCACGCACGCACACACACACACAACTATCCACGGCTTCAATCACTCCTTAGTTAGCTTTTGTTTTCCAACTTTAAAGTAAGTTTTTTGATCAAACCTTATTTGTGTTTCATCGCCTATGTTTGTTAGTCACTGGTCTGATCCCATTCCTCGGAGGACCATGGTGGGAAACATTTTTGCACGTGTGTCCGCATGCACGATTTACCAAGCTGTCTCTACAAGTGATTCAATATGGTTGCCACAGCTAAATAACATCAAAGTACACAAATCTGGCCACAACTCGGTTCATTTTACACATATCAAGCTGAGATCTAGCATGTTAACAGCTGAGAGTGATTCCCTACACACATTCTGAGTGCTGACTGATTACATGAGATCAAACCATTTAGATATTCATTTCTCTTTGGAGTCGACCCTGTCTGCCGTAGCAACATCTCCAATGAACCACCGGACACATCTTCATAAAACTTCCAGAAAAGAATTATGGAATTAAATCTGCGACTGATTAACTTTTGAAGTCAATCCAAATCAGTCAGTTTTGTAGATACTGAGTTGTAATATGACGTGGGAGTAGCCGAGATTTAAACGCTAATGAATCACATAAGATCCTCTGTTTCACTTACGATTGTGATTGTTATCCATTACTTCTCAATGTAGGACGATCTTAGTTTAAACTATGATATGAAAGGTTAATGATCATATTTAGTCTTTATGGAAATGCTTTTCCTTTCATTTTAAGTCACTTTTTTTCTGCCATACCTGCCTGGCTCACGACTGTAGCCAGAATTTTAGCGCCTCCCAGGTTTACTGTTGCAAGAGTAAATGATAAATGACCCGCACTTGTATAGCGCCTCTCAGAGTAAGGACTCCAAAGCGCTTTACACTACAGTGTATCATCCATCCATTCACACACACATTCACACACTGATGGTGATGGCTGCCTCCGGTCCCTCTGACCGGTGTCTTGCCGAAGGACACAACAGCAGAATTCTCTGTGCTGGGATGGAACCTGCAACCTTTCGATTACTGGACAACCCGCTCCACCTGTTGAGCTACAGCTGCCTTAGAGTAGGAGTTAGCTTTGCCTGAATATTAGAATTTTTAATTTTCTGGCGTGGGTTAAAAAATAAAGTAATCCATCCATTTTCTGAACCCGCTTGTCCATGTGGGGTCGCGGGGTGGGGGGCTGTTGCCTATCTCCAGCAGTCAACGGGCAATCGGGCGGGGTACACCCTGGACAGAGAGCCAGTCCATCGCAGGGCAACACAGAGACACACAGGACAAACAATCCTACACACACACACACACACACACACACACACACACACACACACACACACACCTAAGGACAATTTAGACAGACCAATCAACCTAACGGACTGTGGGAGGAAGCCGGAGCACCCGGAGAGAACTCACGCATGCACAGGGAGAACATGCAAACTCCATGCAGAAAGACCCCAGGCCGGGAAGTGAACCCAGAATCTTCTCGCTGCAAGGCAACAGCTCTAACCACTGCGCCACTGCGCTGCTCAAAATAAAGTTATTAGATTGATAATTTTATGCAAGGGTCTAAGACGAAAACTGGCAAATTATTCAAATTTTCTAAACGCACAAGAGGCAGATGGGTAGATGGGCTACGGCAGTAGAGGACCCCAATGAATACCACTCCTGTCAGCAAAAACAGGAAACTGAGGATACAATTCACACAGGCTCACCAGAACTGGACAATAGAGGATTGAAAAAGTGTTGCCTGGTCAGATGAGTCTCGATTTCTGCTGCGACAATCAGATGATAGGGTCAGAATTTGGCGTCAACAACATGAAAGTATGGATTCATCCTAACCTGTATCAATGTGTCAATGTATGAAATCTACAGATGTGTGATTTATTATTTTTCATAATCAGATGCCTTTCTATTCCAATGTCTATGCCTCTTTATTTACTGACAATCTTCCTTCCCAAAATAAAAATTTTAATCAAGCAATATGACTACAAAAGATTGGCATGTATTTTTTCAAACCAGCCTCTAAGCATTTATTTAAAGCTCTATATTTAGATATTAATTAAAGCAATTTCAGCTATGTGCTGCAGAGAGCAACTCCAGTCATTAAAGCCACTGCATTGTCCTCGATGCTTTTTTTATTCCTCTTTCTGACACAAACAGCGCTCACAAACACTTTTATACACGCAAATGTTTTGATGTGGTAACAACGAGAAAAGGATAGAAGAATCCCATTGTTTCTATGGTATCTTTTTTGAGGCAGCAAAGATGAGCGATCAAATAAAAATGAAATGAAAAGAAAATGAACATTGCAGCAAGCAGAAAAAGAGAAAGACATGTTGAATTTTAAAGTGCACAAGGATAAGCAAGTAGGACAGTGAGGACAGGAGGAGAAGCGGGAGGAGGAGAGAATGTGTGGAGGGGAAAGAAACCGGACGGGGAATTGATAAATAGATTATTGTATGCATGGAGCTTCTCTGCCTCTTCTCTCTGGCTTTCCCACAGCTCCAACTACCCCCTCCACCCCCTGACACTACATAAATAGAATTTCTAACTCATCTGTTTATTGTAAATGAACCTAAATAAGGCCAGAACACAGAGGACTCACACAAACACAACGGATGTACACACATGGAGCAGCTGTACTGTGTAATGCTTTGTTTGTTTCACGCCTTGTTTGCCTTGTCTTTTTGCTGCTGAGGCTTCTCCGGAAATACATCTCTGTATCTGTGCACTCAAGATTTTGACAAGTCCCATGGCTGAAATCTTAACAGCACAACACTCTTAACACACAGAAGCCCAGGAGGCCCACAGGCTCCCCTGACACACTGCTGTAATGGAGGAGGGAGATGTGTGTGTACAGCTGCAAGAAAACACTGAACACTCTCTCCTCATTTAAAGAAATAGTTCAAACCTTTTAAAATAAGAAAGGTCAAGAATATTTAATGTTTTACCCATTTGAACAGCCTCAAGTTACATTGACTGTCTCTGACTACCCACAATGCATCAGTATTCCCACTATTGTTTGAGGTGACAGCCAAATCTGAAAAAAAGCCCAAGTAATATTACATACACTTTTGATAAAATAAAATTATATCAGATACTTTAAAGAGAAGGTTCACTAGGAAAACATTTTTTACTTATTGTTTTTGAAAATGGTCAGTCACCTTGAAATTAACATGCAGGCTGAACGGGAAATGGGGTTTCTAGCCGTATTTCCTGCATAGCTTCTGATAGAAAATAGACCGAAAAACGCTTGTTTCAGAAATGCCTGACAGATCAACGTCTCTACGAACTCTACGTGACTTTGGACTCACCCAAATTGACTTGTGACGGGGAAGGCTGTTGTGGGTTTAGCGTCCAGGAAAAAAACATCTGAAATAGTAGAAGCTAACTGTTAGCATTAGCAACTCTACCATACAGCAGAACTCCCCAGACTTGTGTTATTTGTGGAGATAAAACATCAACAGGTTTGATATATTGATCTACTATTAATATTGGCTGATATTGGCAATTAAATTTGATATTGGAAAATATCAGTATTGGTTTTCAGTCTTTTAATAACCCAACTTGTACATACCATACACATATTATGCATCAAACTCTTCAGCTACTTGTCTCTCTCTCTCTCAAACTGTCATAATATAACAGATCTGGGGTAAAGCTTTGAGATATTTAAGTTTATTTGGCACAACTTAAGTAGAAATTTGCCCTGAGTAGTTAATGTACGCTGTCCTCAGAGCACGTGGCTATGTAGCTAGCCAGCTAGCAAACAACTGAAACAAAAACTAGAATTTCACCCAATGCTTGCCTTTCATCTCTGAAAGGTCTTTATAAATATTTTATCACCATAGCTGCAATACACAGAATAAGAGAAATATAATATGACAATATAATATAATTGTTTTTACATACACCATTCCCTATGGATATATCAGTCTTTACCAAAATATATTTACTTCTATTTTTATTCCATTAATCAGTCTTTAAAGAGACAATGTGTAGTTTTTACCATTCATTTCTGGAAATATCCATCAAAATGTTGTTGAAAATGAGTGAAATGAAGCCGAGTTGTTGAAAAATATTGGCGGCTTCTTAACATATAACCATAAAAGTCAGGTCTACCATATATAGGAGCGGGTCTAAGTCTCTGGGCGACACCGTATTAGATGCCATGTTTCCTTCTACGGGAGCCCGAGAGGACAAAATGCATTTACTGATTTGTAGAAAACGGTTACAAAACATTTGTCATTGTTAAATGTTGTTTTGCACATTAACCTCCACTTGCTACCAGTGATGAAAGGGAGTCTGCTCGTTACTTTGCTGAAGTTGCACTCCCCATGACTTTTTGACCCTAATGGGCATCCATTGGTAGGGTCTTACTCCAAAACAAAAATACTGCTTGCTTGCAATGATTTAGGCATCTACTGCACCCTATCGCCAGGAAAAATACACACTGTCACTTTAAAGGGATAATTCATTTAATTCAGATTTTTTAAAACTGTCACAGGAGCCTGTTTTCCATCCTTTAAATGGGAATTCTCTGTGGGGAGTCTTTACCAGTCAGCTGTGTGTTACCTTTTAACTGTGGCAGCCTCTGGATTTTTTTTAATAGTCAAAACACATTTTGATTGATAAGTGAGTTATTTAAGATAAGAAGCTATAATCTGCAGAAATGTTTTATTTTAGTTTAGAATGCAGAAGCTGTGACAAAAACACCACATTGCTTGAAACAAGCATGTGTAATAGCCTGGCTTGGAATTTTATTCTTGCTCTCAGTCACAGTTTACATGCAGAAAATATTCAGGTTTTCATCCTCCTCTCCAGAAACGCAGCTGGGCTTCCCCCTTCATTCTTGAAATCTTCATTTTGTAAATACGTGGCATTTAAGCAGCACCTGCAGCAGATTGCTCAGTTGCAAAGGGAGCTTCGGTAATAAACAAAAGGATCAAGAAACCAAATGAGGGAATTTGGCTGTGGCTCTGGAGCATGCCATGAAAGACATTTTCCTTTATTTTACACACACACACACACACACACACACACACACACACACACACACGCACGCACGTGTACACGCGCGCGCACACACACACACACACACACACACACACATGCACGTGCACACGCACACGCACACACACACACACACACGCACACACACACACACACACACACACACACACACACACACACACACACGCACACGCACACGCACACACACACACACACACACACACACACGTGCACGTGCACACGCACACACACACACACACACACACACACGCACAGACGTCATTGCACAAATTGAAAAATATTAGTCATGTGGATTGATTTGGCAGTCATTAAAAATCTGTTTTAGCAAAATCATGCATACTTTATTATTGCTTTATTTGATATTTGTAAGGTAAAAAAAACCTTTCAAAAGTACATTAGCATTTAAATGTGCTTGACTGTTCATGCTTTGAGTGAAATAAAGAAAAAAAACAACGCTAATTTACATCCTTAGAGACAGGAGGACGGTGAGGTGAATGAACTCAAATACTGGATTTTTACCAAAGAGCCTGAAGTCATAATGTATCTTTATGTTTAAATCTAGTTTAACTGGTGTCACTTCATTTGTGACATCTACCCACAGACACTGCAGCATTTATAGGCCTAAAATTATTTTAAAAAGATGACTACACACACACACACACACACACACACACACACACACACACACACACACACACACACACACACACAATTCTCATTTTATCATGCTTTATTTATTTCATAACTTGATGCTTGTTGTTAAAACCAAGCTCTAAAATCCATATTGTGGAGAACAGAACATTAAATACCTGTCTCTGGTTCTCTCCTTAAAAAGGGTTAAAAGGAGTCAAAATGATAAATGACCCACACTTGTATAGCGCCTCTCAGAGTAAGGACTCCAAGGCGCTTTACAGCAACAGCTGCCCTGGGGCGCACTGCCAGGGGCGAGGCTGCCGAGCACAGGTGCCACCGGTCCCTCCGACCACCACCAGCAGGCAAGTTGAGTTAAGTGTCTTGCCCAAGGACACAACAGCAGAATTCTCTGTCCGGAGCCGGGGTCGAACCTGCAACCTTCCGATTACTGGACAACCCGCTCAACCTGTTGAGCTACTGCTGCCCCGTATATTAATGTGTCCTACCATTTATATGTGGATGACATTCAACTGTACTGCTCTTTCAAGGACACAGAGTTTAACAAGTTAGCTGACCTACTTGACTGCATTGAGTGTATTAAGGACTGGCTAGCCAGTAACTGTCTTCAGTTGAACTCAAGCAAGACTGAAACACTGATCGTAGCTCCTGAACAGAAAGTGCTTTTAATCAAACAACATCTCGGTTCCCTGAGCTCCTCAGTCCAGACCAGTCTCAGAAACGTTGGTGTTCTTTTTGACCAGTCCACGTCTTTGAGCTGCCACTCAAAACATTTAGTAAAGAACTGCTTTTATCATTTGCGAAACATTTCCAAATTGAGAGCTTTTACTTTAAAATCGGACTTGGAGATGATTCTCCATGCTTTTATTTCCTCTAGTTTAGATTATTGTAATTCTATCTTTACTTGTTTTAACAAATCAGATGTCAGTCGTCTCCAGTTGGTCCAGAACGCTGCAGCAAGGCTTTTAACAGGGACTAATGGGACCAATAGAAGGGCTCACATAACACCAGTTGTGTCTTCTTTACATGGCTACCGGTCAAGTTTAGAATTGATTTTTAAATTTTAGTTTTGACTTTTAGAGCTCTTAATGGACTAGCTCCACAATATTTATCAGACCTTTTAATCCCTCACTCTTCTGGCCGCACTCTATGGTCCTCAGGTCAAAACCTATTGAAGGTCCCTAAGACCAGATTTAAAACTAGACGGGACCGGTCCTTTCAAGCTGTAGCTCCCAGACTTTGGAACGCCCCGCCCTTGTTTCTTCGTGTGGCCGACTCGGTTGATTCTTTTAAAAAGCAGCTGAAGACACTTTTATTTAGGCAAGCTTTTCTGTAAGTTGACCTTGTGCTCCTGTCCTGTTTCACCTTTTTATGTATGTTGTGAAGCACTTTGTGATTTTATCTGTGAGTGCTATGTAAATAAAGGTTTACTTACTTACTTACTTTAACTTATCACATCACCCCTCCTGAGAGGCATGTAGTATGTGCTTAGCTGGTTCTTCTTTACTATTTAGCTGCTTATTGAAAGAACGATCTATCCCTTTAGCCAGGACTGGAAGGATCCAACGTTCCTCCTTCAGAAAGAAGCAGCTAGACCTCCTTTGCAAAAGTCTCCTCTACAAAACAACAGTGTTAACAGGAACGCCACCAACGAAGCACACAATTATCCAAAGAGATATATCTCATTTTATTCAGCTGCAGCATCACAGTCAAACTTTGCTTGCTTGGTTTTATTGTGAAAATTGTCACTTTGCATTTCTGCATAAGGATAAATCAATATAGTTAAAATTGCTGAAGTTTCTATTAAGTCTCTATGTGCACAAAAACATGAATTTTAAGAACTGAGTTAAACTTTATTTATTCTAAGACTGAAAGCAAACAGCATATTTTATTTTACATGAATATATGTATGTGATGTACTTAGCTAGCAGCTGGTAACTGCTGATAAAAGTCACAAACAACACCTCTCTGACTTATTGTAGCGAACTGAAAACAAATTAAAGCTCTCAACGGCTATAATAAAGTACCTGCTTATGAAGCAACAGAGTGTCTGTCATAAAACTGACAAAAGGTTGATGTTGACAGAGGTAATAAACTTTAGTCAAGGCAACGCATAAACAAGGGATACACCTATTCCACATCATGTTTGCATTTTAAACTCTCATACTTCAGCATGTGGAATATACTTCTTATTTTGAGGCAAAAAAGCAAGAAAAGCACCTGATATCAGTCTGTCAGAGCTTATTAAAGCCTGGTACGTCAACAGAACTGAGTCAAAATATAGATGCTTCAGTTAAGCTACCCTTGTCATCGCTCTGTGTGTATTCAGTGAGTCAACCCAACAATCATCCTGAATAGTACCTGCTGGACAATGAGCTTGTTTTGTGAAGTTTGCTTATAAGAAAAATAAAACTAAACAAAAGAACATTTTGCAGCTAATCTAGGCCAATTAAAGTCCAGTTTTGTTTGTTTTTATGTATTTCCATAGCAAAAATAGCTTCACAAATTATGATGGCCGTTGCTCAAAACCCAAGGATGCTAGTACATTCTTGTGTGCTTGATAAGTATGATCTTGGCTAGTAGCAGAATGCTAGTACAGATCCGTAGTCTGTTGCATCTTTGCAACTAAGAAAAAACTGACCTGACAAAAATACAAGTCTGATAGTGAGTTAGCTAATTAGCATTTTGAGGGATTGTGAAGGAAAACAAACAAACAAATAAATACAACAAATATTCCAGGTTACACTCAAATATTAACAATAACAGACAACTTAATTTTTTAAATTTGTATTTCTGATAATAAAAACTGAAGTTATGAGCTTTCTCCTTTGACATTCAGAGAATAACGGTTTGTCACGCAATGCATTATGGGATACAATGCAAATCCACAGAAGGATGCATTGAAGCATACTTGAGAAAGAACACATCCTGGGAACGTTGAGCACACTTGCTATGATATGTACTTAGGATTGTAACAGTAATTTGGGTCATCATTGATGACTTCTCACGAGGACGTGAGTACACAAGTATATATGTATACTTTATACATTGTATATAGTATTAATATGTACATATTGAGAAATGGGCATTGACTTTCTTTTGTGTTCACAGATAAACCAACTAATCTTTTTCTTTAAGAGTTGTTTGTTTATTGTTAGTTTTCATTTGAAGTTTATTAACATTGTATTACTACTGGTTGAACTGAGACAGCTGTGGTGCTATGGGAGGCTGTTTATAAATGTCCCATGTAGTGAATATCATCATCATAGGGCTGACATTGACTCGAAACTCTTTAATTATCAGGAAGACAAAAAAACACTTTGTGTCCTTTACTCATTTATTTACATTTACCTGTAGAACCTTTTTTCTTCTGTGCCCTTGATCATTTTCTACTAAAATGCCAGAACATGCAACAAAAACAAGGAAAATGTCTCTGTTACATTTTCCGAGATATCAAGTGTGAAAAATTCTGCTTGTATGATTTGTTGGTTGAAAAAAAAAAAGGCATTAGAGGAGACACTGGGGTGTTGCAGAAAAGTTCAGAGATTTTCACGCATTTGAAGTGGCGGCACAAAAAAGGTCTAACGCTTTGAAAAAAGATGCTGTGTGCTGCACTTTTCCTCAAGGCACCCCACCCGCATGGAGCCTCATGTGCTCCTACTGAAAACAGGGAAAAAAATACACCACGGGCTATGTGGATGCAAGTCTAGAGTTACTTTAAAAGCCTTCTCCTTCTCACAAATCATTCAGATTTTTCTCTGATAGATGTTTTATTGTATTCTGAAAGTACAGCCAGACACACTTTTATAAGGCACTTTCATTCCTTACAAAAGGTTTTTTTTAGGCTTTTGCAAACAAAAGCAAGCACACCATAGTTTCTTGCAAGAGAACATTTTGGCACACAGCAGACGACCTGAGCCGCAACAGCCGTAAAATATTCTACAATCTAAAGTAAATCTGAGAATTTTCACCAGAGCAGCTGACACAAAGCAAAGCAAATTGTTGTGAAAAAGGTTGGGCATCTGATAATTTTCACCATTTTCCTTTGTAAATAGTTAGAAATTTCATTTAAATATATCATATAGCTGATGAACACAGTGATATTTGAAAAGTGAAATGAAGTTTCCAGGACTCACAGAAAGTGTGCAATAATTACTTAAATCAACATCTATAGTAGATCCTTCTTTTGCAGAAACAACAGCCCTTAAACTCTTCTATAGCTTCCAATGAGAGTCTGGATTCTGGTTGAAGGTATTTTGGATTCTTCTTCTTTACAAAACACATCTAGTTCATTCAGGTTTGAGCAGCTGCCTTTAACTCACACCACAGATTTTCAAAAATATCAGGTCTGGGGACTGAGATGGCCATGCCAGAACGTTGTACTTGTTCCTCTGCATGGATGCCTTAAGCTGGGCGGGCACTGTGCGACTTTTTCACTAGTATCACTCATCTTCAGCTCAAACTGCACGACCTCCCCGCAGAGCAAATCTCGCAAGTCATGTGCTCACAATGTACATCTGGTAATGTGTCGGACCTAAAATAATGCTAAAATTAGCAGTTTTTACACAACATGTTGGACTTTTTGTGTTGTTCTGTTGTCCTTCAGGAGTGCTGTAGGACACACAGGGATTTATGGGGGTTGGAGGAGGAAAATGAAAGAAAGAAAGCAAATCAGTGTTTTATTAAGAGTTTTATTTGAGATTAACACGGCAAACATGCTTTCTTGACATTCCTTGTCATTGTGTGCATAAAAAAGTGTAGAAATCAAAACAAACGTGTGTTATTAGGGAGATAGCTGGCGCTCCGTGTTGACACATGTTTGTGCATGCGCCGTGAGTGGTTCTGGAACTTTTTGGGTCGCAGCGCCGCTCCAGCCCTCACGAGGGACAAGCAAAATGTCAAACACACCAGAAATCTGTGTGAGCTCATGATTGCTGATCGGTAGATGGTCACGTGGTGTTACTCGCCTCTCGTTACCCCCTATAAACTACACAATGCTCAAAAACTCACCCCGATTTTGTGGATTCTCACACGAGTGGGAAATTGGCTCAAGCAAGTAAAAAAGGCGCACAATGTCTGCCCGGCTTATGTAGATGTTGAGCAGTGTTTAGGGTTGCTGTTAGGTATTTTTATATGTTCATCTTTGTTGTGAAATCTTTTCCTTTGTCTATGTGAAGAGTTCATTCACCTTTGCTGCTTAAATGTGTTGGGAAAAACCTGACCTTACTTGTTTTCACGTTTGGGTGTTTTCAGAAACTCCTTTCTGCTTTAGGCATTTTGATCCAGTATCTGAAGTTTTCCTGTGCATTCTAAGACCAAGATGTTATTCCAAACTGGTCAGGCAGGGGTTTCACGCTAATGGTATTTCTGGGTGTGTATGTGCAAATAAAAACCCCTCCACAGCTTCGGCTCCTTTGTGAGAGGAAAATGGCTTCCGTGTTGTATGGTCTGATTCTTTCTCACCCTTTGCAAAGTGTCACACTTTGCAGAGTTTGTTGTCTGATTAAGGTTTGTTACAATTTACCAAATTACGAATCTAATCCCTCTGTGTGTGTGTTCTGACGTCCTTTAAGGTAATATAAGTTTAAGGTATTATAAGAACAATAGTATAAATTAAATTACGCAACATAATGGTGGAGAATGCTAAATTAAAACAGTTGCTGTCTTGTTGAAAGATCCAACCCTGGTGCAGCTTCAGCTTTGTCACTGATTCCTGGACATTGGTCTCCAGAATCTGCTGATATTGAGTGGAATCCATGCGTCCCTCAACTTTAACAAGATTTCCAGTCCCTGCACTGATCACACAGTCCCACAGCATGATAGTACCACCACCATGTTTTACTGTAGGTAGCAGGTGTTTTTCCTACATACACAACGCCCCTTTCTATGCCCAAATAACCATATTTCAAACCATATTCCAAAATGAAGCTGGCTTGTCCAAATGTGCTTTAGCATTCCTCAAGCAGCTCTGTTTGTGCTGTAGGTGGAGAAAAGCTTCGTCTGCATCACTCTCACACGCAGCATCTCCTTGGGTAAAGTGCACTCAAAGTGCACAGAGACTCCATCTGCAGCAAGATGATGTTGTAGGGCTTTGGGCTTTTTCTTGACCTTCCACTTTGGACCTTAACTAGCACTTCAGTTTTTTCACTATGTTCCTCATAGTAGAAACAGGCAGCTGAAATCTCAGACAGCTTTTTATATGCTTCCCCTAAACCATGATGGTGAACAACCTTTGTGATCAGGTCTTTTAGAGTGGTTTTGAGGTTCCCATTTTGCCACTCTTCAAAGATGCAAAGAGAAGAAGATTTTGCAAATGGCCACCTTGAACATCAATGAGTGTACAAAATAAATTTTTTGTTCCAATAATTAATGCTAAAAGTTTTCAAATCAAAATGACAAGGGTGTCCTAATTTATGCACATGCCTAATTTAGTTTAAGCAATTATTGCACACTTTCTGTAAATCCTATAAACTTGATTTAACTCCTCATACATCATGGTGCTCATCTCCTATACGATAGCTTTAACGGAAATTGCTGATCCATACAACCAATGATTTACAAAGGAAAATCATGAAAATGATCAGGGGTGCCCAAACTTTTTCACATTCTTGTACAATCCACTGGGTGTGAAGCTGTGTGGTTGAGGAGAATATGCCTGCGTACTACTGCAGATCTTTAAGCTGACAGCTTGGTGAGTGACTCAGTAATCAGGTAGAGACTAGAGGGGAAGCAGAAAAAAGTCAGTCTGAAACTGAGATCTCATACACACACTGAATGCTTTCACTCATGTGACTTCTACGTGTGTGTTAGCCAGAAGAGAAGGTCACTCAAAGTTAATAAAGCGTGTGATTTTAATTTAGACAAAGAGCAAGACTCCTTTTTCATTTGCTAGCTTTAGCTTTTGATGTAACTGCTGATGAAACAGACAGGCGTCTCGCAGTCTTATCCTTCCATCCTGCGGCGTATCAAAGTACTCGGTATTAAACCTTTTAGTACTTTCAGCAGCTGGATGAAAGAAATGCCATGACAATCACTGCCAGCAGGATGACATCCTGTGCTACTCTGTTGTCTCTCTGCCTTCTACGTGACTGGTTTAGGCTGGAGTTTCTGAACCACCAGTGGGGTTTTTACTGAAAGGTGATATGTTGTGGGTCTGATGGGGCGTTTGGGTGTCAGTGTGACACGACGCCTCGTTGGTGGAGACACTATGATCATCTGTGTAAAAGGGGCTTTGATTTAAACCCCAGGCTGAAGAATCATAGAGAACATGGGTTTTGGAGCATCCCCACATACCACTGCTTCATTATATTCATCATAACGTATGAGCTGGGTTTTGTCACAACCATGAGCAGAGACAACTCCACAGCCTGGTGTCTTCTGAGGAGCACATTTGCAAATGTCTGACAAGTGGAAATGTAGAGAGAATTGTTGTGGATTATTGTCTTGGGCGTTTGAGTGAGGAAGTGAGTGATCAACAGAGGAGTGGAGAGTGGGTTGTGCTTATTATTATAATTGGTGTCGTTCCTTTCACACTGAATGGAGATCTTTGACGTGATTTTAAAAAACAACGTGAAACTATGGATAAACTTTGCAGGATCTGGGTGAGGTCCTAGTTGATGGGAATGAACCATCAACTCTCTGAATAACTTATTCCAGTGCAAACACCTAGTTTTGGTTTTTAGATTATGATCATTTAATTAGTTCTTTATCTGGATACCTCCAAAGAAGCAAATTTGATAAATATCCTTGATTGTTACTATTTTTTATTTTTGTCCCATTTAAACGTGTCCAAGAATATTTAAGTTTTTCTTTTTTTTTATCACAATTGGAAACTGTGGTTTGAGCCACCATAAAGCATATGAAATTTAAAACATTGACCTGGGAGTGAGTTTTTGCGGTTCAATGCAGGAGTGTTGATGAGCGAGGAACAAAGTGACAAGGACAAGAACCACAAGCTGTAGATCTATCTAGCATTTATTCATAGTCTGGATGTTCCCCGTACATTCTGGAACAGAAGTGATGCTCCAACATTCTGATGTGTTGTTTTTCTTTCTTCCAACATGGACATTTGCAGTGTTTCAGGCTAGCATTAATAGTAGCTCTGACTAGAATTAGCAGTAGCTTAGGTTAGCAGTAGCTCTGGCAAGCATCAGCATCAGCTCTGGTTAGTGTTAACAATAGCTCTAGCTAGTGTTAGCAGTAGCTCTTGCTAGCATTAGCAATAGTTTAGTCAAGCATTGGCGATAGCTCAGGGCATAGGCAATAATTCAGTCTAGCATTGGCAGTAGCTATTGCAAGAATTAACAATAGCTTTAACTCCCAGGTGAAAACATGACAGAAACAAAAACAAACTTGTGAACACTAATGTTTCTAAGGTTGCAGATTCAATCCTGGCTCTGACCAGAGAATGCTGCTGTTAACCCACCTTGCCTGCTGGTGGTGGTCAGAAGGATGGTGGCGTCAGTGTTCGGCAGGCTTCGCCTCTGTCAGCGAGCCCCAGGGCAGCTGTGGTTACATCGTAGCTCATCACTTGCAGGATGTGAATGTGTGTGTGAATGCATAAATGACTGAGTGTGTTGTGAAGTGCCTTGGGGGGTTGTAGAATCTTAAGAAGGCGTTGTACAAATACAGACCATTTAAAGTGCGTCTTTCATGTTAAACACATGTTGAAGCCCTTATATTGTAACAGATCTAAACTTTATATTTTCTTTTAAATAAAGAAGACATTTGACAAAAAATGTGCTATTACTGTTCCAACAAGGCTCTCCTAGCTCATCAGTCTGAAAACAGCGCCTCTTGCTGGAAACCGGAAGTGACGTAGCTCAAGAAAATCGTTCCTGAATGCTCAGGAAAAAAAGGATTTGCAGCAGCACTAAGCTCCAGATTCTGAATACAAATATCCATTTATGTTAAATACTGAAGATGCACAGTCATACAGTTTTGAGCCAGCAGCAACAGTGGATGGGAACAAGCTCAACAGGGACAATTTAAATGGTGAAAGAAGAGCTGCTGAATCATGGGAACTTCAAAATGCACACAGACTTAGAATCGGTAACTGGTAAAAGCATTTTTTATCAAAATATATTTTGGCAGAAACCCTGACATTAAACACGGTTCCATTAAAATCATTTTTGTTCTCTGATTAAGGTAATTAAATCATAACGCTGCTATTTTTCGACTCCGAGCACACCGCTATGTTAGCGTCCTGTTTGCTAAATCCAATCCAATCCAATTTTATTTATAAAGCGCATTCACAAGGCATTACAACCAAACAAGGCGCTGTACACTAAAAATGTAAGTTAATTAAACCGGCGTTATACAAACATGTCGAACACAGATAAAAGATAAAAAGGAAATACAACAAAATTCCCAAAACTAACAGCTAAAAATCAATAAAACACAGGGAGAATGAAAAATTAGAAAAACATTTTAAAAATGAACCTCAATAATACGGAAGTTGATATTGTGAATTCCATTTTTAAACAATGCAGATGTAAGTGAGGTTCATAATTATGTGGTATAAGCTAGGTTGAAGTAGTGAGTTTTCAAGCGTGATTTAAAAATGCTAGCTGTTGGTGCTTGCCTCACTAGCAGTGGTAATGCGTTCCACAGCTTGGGTGCACAGACAGAGAAAGCCCTTTCTCCACGGCTTTTTAAACGTGCATTCGGAACAGCTAGGAGGAGCTTATCTTCGGACCTCAGAGCACGCGGCGGGTTGTAGTAATGGACAAGTTCACACAGATATGGAGGAGCTTGATGGTTCAAGGATTTGTAAGTCAGAAGCATAATGCGAGCACGGCTTTGGTCTAAAATGATCACGTGAGAGCTGCTTTACTATTTTCTCATTACGCTCAATAAAAAGTAGTCCCACAATCCAACAGCGATCAGAATATTAAAACAGTTCTATTCTTTGTTACAATAAAAAAACATTATTATTATAATTATAGTCAACATTAATAGTATTATTATTGATAAAAAAATATTGTAACATTTTGGCTTGATGAGTGAAAGAAAAGTAATCCAGTTTTATTGATCTCTAACTTGGCTTGATCCACTTCAACAGCAATTTGTTTTCTCTTTTGAAGTAACAAAAAAAGGGATTATTTTTATTTATACCCTCTAAAGTAAGTACAATAAACACGGTTATATTTGATCCATCAGTGCTGGTTCATCTCACCAAATGTAAAGCAGCAAACAACATCTCCAAACCCCCTGTGAAGTTTTTTTTTATTGCTGCACTATTTTCAGTCTGATGAGCCGCTTACACAAGCAGGCGTGTACACAAATACCCCTTACAATTATTACTGACTGTTATAGGCTCATCATATATAACGTAAATTCAGCTTTTATCTTACATGAAATTTAAAAAAGATCCTTAATGAGTAATATGAGAGGAAGAAGTTCCCGGAGCTGCTCCGAATAAACATTTAAATCCATATCAGTTGTGTTTCTGAATTATTTATTTTTATTTATTATTTTGTCTAAGTTTATTTTTAGAAAAACAACATTCTGGAGACAAGTCATGCTTACCTTTGAACAGGTTTCCCTCTCAAAGATGAGAATATTGTGCACATAAGAGAAAACAATAAATAACCAATCAGTCAAAGATAAAACCTGCAAAGCATGTGCCACGTGCTGTTGCATTAGCTGTAAATTTAAAATCATTTTAAGAGAGATAAATGTGTGTTCACAAGAATGATTTACGTAGAACCATCTTCATCATTTTGGAAAAAAAAATCAATTCAGTTACCGTATTTTCCGGACTATAAGCCGCTACTTTTTTCCCACGCTTTGAACCATGCGGATTATGAAGTGCAGCTTTAGTCAACCAGAAAGGATGGATGCTAGAAAGTCTAATGAAGGAATGGTTAAAGAAGTGCTACGGAAAGCGCCCAGGAGGATTTTTTTTCACAGTAAAACGGCGCTGCTTGTTTTACCAGCTTCACCCGGGGATGATGACAGCAACACGGACAGCGACACTGACATCGCCACAGAAAAGGTATGTGACGAAGCTCTTCTGAGGCTGTTCAACTCCGACACTGAAGAAGATGACTTCAGTGGTTTCAGTGCACAGGAGGACGATGAATAAACAAATCAATATCTTTTCTGTTTTGTTTGATACTGATCAGTTCGGTTTTGTTCAGTTAAACTACGTTTTCAATTCAGTAGATATCTGCGGCTTTTAGCCCGGTGCGGCTTATATTGAGGTGCGCTCTATAGTCCGGAAATTACGGTATTCAAGAGGAAACAGAGATTTCTAGTTCGTAAAAACAAAACTCAACATGCTGAGGAAGGAAAAAACATTTTTTAATCAGTGGAAAGAAAGAAAGAAAGAAAGAAAGAAAGAAAGAAAGAAAGAAAGAAAGAAAGAAAGAAAGAAAGAAAGAAAGAAAGAAAGAATGGGGCAACTAAAGCATAGTGTTGGTAGGACTGTCATAGGAACTCTGTGATGACGTATGAAGCATGCTGGGAGGGCAGGAGAATGTCTCAAATATTTAAGTTTTCCTAATTTACTTGAACCAAACCCTATTCCACAAGGTCCTGGAGGTCACAGAGAGCTCAGCGAGGTTATCACTGAGTGTGAAGTGATCAGTTATTGAATTAAGAAGAAGTGTGTATCTGCAGGATGAAAGTGTGTGTGTGTCATGTATGTTTACAAAGTCACCAACACCTGCAGAGGTGATGAGTGTCACGGCTGCCAGCCTGAAGAGGGAAAAAGCAGCCAGGATCACCCAGCTCTGGTGACTGACCGGACATCGCCCCTCCTCCTCCCCCCTTCCAGGCTGCTGAGGAGCACAGCTGAGCTGAATCCATCTAATGACCAACACCTGGGATAAAAGAGCTGTGCCTTCAGCAGTCTGGGAGACAGCAGTGCAGGGGTTCTGCTGTTCTCCATGATTTGTTTTGTTTTAACCCGTTCGTTCGTTCGTTCGTTCGTTCGTTCGTTCGTTCGTTCGTTCGTTCGTTCGTTCGTTCGTTCGTTCGTTCGTTCCTTCCTTCCTTCCTTCCTTCCTTCGTTTTGATGAGTTTAACTTTTAAAGTTTAAACTCTTGAGTGATCCTGTGGGATCTTGTGTTCATGTGTTCGTTTGTTTTAAAGGTTAATTTCGTTTGTGGAATATGATTGATTTCGGTTTTAAACACCTTCGTTTTAACCAGGTGGTTTAATAGTTGATCATTCGTCTTTTAATGTTAACCTTTTCGAGAGTTTGTGTGTGTTGCATTATCTTTAATGCTCGTCATCTGTTTTGCTCGTTTTTAGAACCTTTTTATAACAATAAAACCCTTTTAATATCCACTGTCCTGTTCTTATGTTATCCCCATCCTTCACATTTCACCAACACATGTCGGGGACGTAACATGAGGCATGTGTGCCATAACACCTGGGTCGTTAACTTCTCTCACACACACACACACACACACACACACGCACACGGTACATGCATATGCAGTGTCTACACACACTTACTGCTGCACCCCTACTGGTGCCATTTCCAGCCTTTCAATAATTTATTGACTCATCCAGTAAAGTTAACACAAAAGTGGGATTTTCTGGGTCTCATAAAAGTGTGTTTGAAATGGCAAGTTGTTGCTCATATGTATTACTTCCTGTTCTGGATGGGAAATGAGAACGTATGGGGAATTACAGCGGTGTATGTGTGTGTGTGTGTGTTACAGCTACAGTTAAAACGCTGAGTCAGGCTTGTCCTCTCGCCCTGCTTAGTGTGACACAACTATTGGGCAAAAGGCCAAGCCCTGACCGGTTTAATGTGTGTGTGAATGAACAGTGTGTGTAGTTTAGGGGCAGATAGATTCTGGAAGATTCTCATCATCATCAGACCATGAAGCTTCATTCTTTTACCAACTGGCAAACAGAGTCTTCACCACATTTGCTCAACTGAACACAGAACAGAGGAGGTGTTTTTCTTCTGTCATTCAGGCTGCAAAGGTGCTCCAATCTGAGCTGCACACTCTGGGACTCAGTGATAGTTAAACACATTTTCTTCTGTTCTAGAAGAATCTCTGCTGGTTGCAGATAGCTTTTATTTCAGAACCATGCTGTCCTGATACAGAACAAAAAAGGGAAGCGGTTTGACATTTTCTTGCTGAAAACAAGCAAAAATCTGCCATCGCTCCATCATCTGGGCAGCTACAGGTGTTGTTCTAAACTTTAATCTTTTGTTCAGTGCCGTTAACAATGGGGTTGCTCTTCTTGTAGATAAAAGACAAAACCAAGTGAGAACAGTTACATTTAATCTTAACACCCAACATCTTGAGTCATTTCCAGTCACTCGTTCATTTTATAAAATACAAATCCAGGTTTTGGTGCAGATGGCTTCATGAAAACAATTCTCCTTTACACATTTTTTTTCACGGAATTGTTTGTGCACAATCAAACAGGATCTGGTGGATTTATTCATGGATCGTTATACAAGCACCAATTGGGGCAGCAACATTTTAAAGACAGATGCGGTGTCTATGAAAACACTGCAGCTGCAGAATTTGTTTACCATAGGTGGTCAGATGATTCACTCTGGCCCATGTAAGCATTTCTGTGTGTGGAGGCTGTTTGCCTTAAGAAGATGGTCTTCAGGTATCTAAAGCTAATATGGTGAAGGTATGGATTGGTCCATCCAATAAGGAGATTCCATCCTCCCTTAGTACTTACAGTGGAAAGTGTACCCCAAAGTAAATAAAAGAGGTTGATAGGGCATTGTTTGGGGTTTATTTATTTATTTATTTATTTTTGAATTTCCTTCTGGTTTCTGATGCATCGAACCTGTACTGACGTGGACTCTTTAATAAAGTTTTCTGATGTCAAAGATTCTGCCTCAGGGAGACTTTCTTGAAGCTTTTTCATCAGCTGATTTGAAGGTGACAACCCCTGACTGAATTCACTACACACACTTGGCAGTTTTGCTTGCTTTTACCACCCCCTAGTGTTCGTTTAGGAGAACCAAAAGCAAAACTTATCTCCTGGCTGTGCGTTCAACTTTTTCAAACCTTAATCTAACAGATGAAATGCCTCTCCAACCTTCATTAGTTTCTCAGAGTGATTCATGAGTAAATCAAACGAATCAGCTGTGTTCATGATCTGAAACATGCAGGAAACCTGCTGGAAGCAGACTGCAGCGCCAGGTAAGTCAGCTCCTTTGTTTTTCCAACAGACCGGACCGGCACTCTGGAATGGCAAATGTGGTATTCTCGCCACAGAGGGCGGTGGGGGTCTGAGCGACATTTCACTAACCTTGTAAAGTGTCAATTTAGCACATGCTGTCTCAAGAAAATGATTTAAATATATATATTAAAAAATCTGCATAGTGTGGCTTTAAAAGCAAACTTTTCCAAGATGATAATAAAGTAAAACTTGTTAGTCTAACCTATCAAATCATACTGTGTCACTCTGAATTCAGTTTTGTATGTTAAGTAGCATTTTTGCACTCTGATGCTTCTGCGTAATCGTGCTCTGATGTTCATTACCACATTTGTTTTTGCAGCAGCAGTTTGAAATCGTTGGATATTTCCCAGCTCACTGTTTCCCACAGAATTAAACACCTTTCTGTCTTTAACTCTGAAAACACAGCCTCTCTGGAATGCTCTTTTTTTTCCGTGTCCTGTCTGGCTGTGAAGCAAGCAGAATTGATGTCTGAATGCTGTGACAAGCCTTACAGATTTACTCTCAGGTGGAGCATTAAAGCGTCTGCTTTTAATGTCACGCCTGATACTTAAAACTTTATTGTTATTGTTGTTGAATGCTTTGTAATTCCGACCAGACACGGAGACAGAGGTGAAAGAGAAAGGAAAAGAAAAGGTGGTGGTGGTGGTGGTGGGGGGGGGTCCACAAAAATAAACAATAATGAACAAGAGTCTGCTTCTAGACCTGCAGAAAAAAAAAAAAAAAAAATAAGCAAAAGGGCAAAAAAAGGGACACAACAACAATACAACAAGATCTAGCTATCACTGCGTCAACTTGATGAGGAAATGTATAATCAGCATTGTTTAACTGAAGAATCTCAATAATAAATCACAGTGCATTAAGTGCCCACCATAGTCTTAAGACGTGTGTTTAACGTGCCCAAACCCATACTTTTGAGAGCACCATGTGAGCACCTGTGTGTGTGTACACACGCTTGTTTATTTAAGGTTTCTCTATAGGAACGTCCAACAGAGAGTGTGAGGGACCACAGATCTGCCCCCCAAAGATGCGCAGGAGACGGGGGGAGCTCCAAGTCTCAGAGATCCAGGCGCTGCCCCAGAACACAGGAACCCCAAGGAGACTGCAACCAGAAAGGCCCACGCCCCCCTCGAGAGGCACAGAGGATCGCCCCCGGGGGGCCACAACCAGCAGCCGGCAGAGTCCCTGGAGATATCAGCGGCAAGCCCACAGGCCCGCCCGCAGCCTCCCACCCCCTAGCCGGCCGAGCCCGGGACCCAGTGACCCGGGACCCAGGGGCGACCACCCCCGCTGGGGACCCAGCAGAGCCCAGGGACCCAGACCCCACCAGGCAGCCACCGGGATCTATCAGGCAGATGCCAAAATCTTAAATCCCCAGACCCGGTTGCCACGAACACTCAGGCAGACCATGGCACAAGCCCTCACACCAGGTGTGGCAGGGGGAGGGGGGACAAAGATCTATATCATCAAGAGAAGTTCCAGGAGAGGGGAGGACCCAAAGGCCCCACCTGACATATACAGTCATACACAAACACAGTCACACACTCCCTCCCTCATGCTCACACATGCACATACAACCCAAGACTTACAAAAATGCATGCCGGACACCCACTCATGCTCCCCATACACACCCTATTCACTCTGGTCCCGGTACTGCTGCACATTGGGTACAACATCACCGGTTACCAGAGTTTGACCCTTTCTGCTGGGGTGCTGATGAGCAGGCCCCCCCGCCCAACGCTCAGCACAGCAACCCACCACCCCAGACCCCAACCAGATGGCCAGATCTCCCTCCTAGCCTCCAGCCCCAGGAAGTCAAGCAACAACAGAGGTGGCTAAGACCCCTAGTCTCCCTCCACCTGCTCCAATATAGTGTTGTGTGATCATGAGGTGTATTCCATGGCTGTGGTGAGCGGGCAGTGCGGGCATTATCCGGCCTATGCCAGCTGATGCCACCGCACCACCCCACTTACACCCTCAGCCCTCAGTGTCTAAGTGCGGTTTAAAATTGGAAGTGGGCACCGGCACCCGGGAGGAGGCTGAGATATCCCCCTGCCAAATGCTGTTGAATGTGCTCACTCCCAAGGCCATAAGTGTGTGTTTGTGTGGAATGTCGTCGTGGAAGTGTATAAGGTGCTAATAAATTTGGGGGGCAGGTTGCCACAGGAATGCGGAAATGGGGTCCATACCCGCACTCCCTGACTTGCCCACCCCCCAAGGTCCTATGTGTATGTTTGTGTGATGATGTGAGGGAGCAGGAGGAGAGAAACATGCGGGGATGGGGAGGAATGGCTGGTTGGGCTTAGCCCTCCAGGGAGCCAGCTCCCCTACTGGCCCCAATAGGCACCTCTGTTGTCAAACTGGCACCTAGGGCATGGAGACCCCAGCCCATCCTGCCAGGGCCCAAAGCAGCAGCATTACAGAGCCTCACGGAGTCCGAGGGCACCAACCCAGCCCCACCCCAGCAGAATATCTATGCCCATCCCTGCATTTGCACAACTTCCAGAATATATAAGACATGGGACATCCAGGTAAGGTTGGGTCCTCCCCCTCCCCTGTGATGGAACGGCAGAGGAGCCAAGGTCTACCTGAGGCCCCCGAACCCGGGCCAGGCACTGTTACAGTCTAACCTATCAAATCATACTGTGTCACTCTGAATTCAGTTGTGTATGTTAAGTAGCATTTTTGCACTCTGATGCTTCTGCGTTAACATGCTCTGATGTTCATTACCACATTTGTTTTTGCAGCAGCGGTTTGAAATCGTTGGATATTTCCCAGCTCACTGTTTCCCACAGAATTAAACACCTTTCTGTCTTTAGCTCTGAAAACCCAGCCTCTCTGGAATGCTCTTTTTAAATGCTAACCTAATTAGTTGTGTGATTTTTCATCAGATGTTTTGTTTATTTACGATACCTCCACATTAGCCTCTCTTTGTTTAACTCTTATTGCGAAACTCTTTGAAATGCTTTCATTGGGCAGGCCTCACATCTACCACCAAAAACAGCTTTGAGTTAGACTTAAGTTTGCTTTAAATTGAAAATTAACGACCAGTCTTTTGGGTTCTGTGAGTTGCATGCTGGGAATAATGACAGGCCAGTTTTACCAAAAACCACCAAAATCCCCCTTTGGACCCAGATTTAAGTGATTCCAGATAGCAAGCTGTTTTCTGAACATTGTTCAAGGGTGCAAGGTCAAGCTGTGTGAACCAGAAGCCACCCAGGAACACTTTATGTGTGTGTACTTAGACAAAAGCATGCTTGCTTGTGTTGCATGTGTAAAGTTAACATCCACATAAAAGCCAGAATACCAGTTTTCCCAGAGGAACTTTAAACTATAACAAGCCGATCATGAGATTCATTTTACCTGTTTTTAATGCTGATGCTGATTTCTGCATGTAGAGCTGAATTCAGAGCCCTCCTGTGTGTGTGAAAATGATGCTTAAGTGCCTACCCCCGACTGCACTAAAGAGCATTTTCTGCTATACTGATAATTCACACCATTAAGGCTCCCCATTAGAACCAGACATGCAGTAGCTGCCAAGCAGCCATCTAAGTAATCCTCCTGAAATGCCTATCCTGCATAAACAGGTGTTTTTCTAGGGTATATAGTAGGAAAACACACTGAAGAAAAAATACTCGGCATGCACCATCAAAAAAAAATCTGCCCCAGACAGATTATTACAGCTGCACAGATTTGTCTTTTACCTCTACGTTTGTCAAATTCAGTGTTTGTATCGTACATGCTCCCACAAACTTTCAAAAAATCCTTATTTACACAAACGGAAACTCAAGGACAAAATGTCAATCCCTGGTGTCATCATCCACATCCTGTCACAAACACACACAAGGCAGCTGTGTGATTGACAGATCGTGTGTTTGTCACCCAGAGAGGCTGAGGCACGTGGGTGATGTTCTCCCCTTCTCCCTTTCCTTACCCATCCCTCGTCTCCCTCTGCTCGTTTTATCTGTCTCAGCCCTTTCCTCTCAGCTGCATGCATTTCAGCGTGAGTGTGTGAACGCTCGCCTGGTGCAGCTCCCAGCCTTTCATTGAAATGTTATTTAGGCGACCAATTAGATGGCGAGAACAGCAGGTGAGCCCTTAGCTCTACCCAATCAATGACCTTAATCCTCCCTAATCAGCCAGTTAAGATTCTATTATCGGCAGGAAAATCACACACATGCACAGGCATACACAATAGCAGGCCTAATCCCATGCTTTTGCAGAGGCTGGACATCACATAAGATGAAACTGTAGTGACGACATGCGGTGTATTTTCGGAAGGATGCTTCGCAAAATTACAACAGGTCTGGAAATCTGAGTTAATGGAAAAATGCACATTACCTTTAGTATTATTGTATTTTGTTTTAAATCGAGCAACTAGCAGGGAACATGTTTTGACGTTTGACGGTAACTTGAGAAAGCATGTTTTGGAGTCTTAGGCCCTGTCCACACGTAGCCGGGAATCTGCCAAAACGTAGATGTTTTTCTACGTTTTGGCCTGACATCCACACGAAAACGGAGTTTTTTCACACGAAAACGGATCTTTTTAAAAACTCCGGCCAAAGTGAAGATCTGCATTTTCCCCGTTTTGGGTGTCTGCGTGTGGACGGACATAACCGGAGTTTTAAGGTCCGCAACGTCACTTTCCGCGACAAAAAAATGCTGACAAGTGTGCGACCTGTGTTTACACCAGCCGACAGCATGGATGCCCTCAGAGCTGCGCTCGCTTTATCAATTGTCCAAGCGCTTTTTGCTTGTTTGTTGTTGCAAGCGGAATTACTGCTCCTTGCGGAAGACCACAGACGAAGGACGAGGTTAAGAACGGGGGAAGTACTGCCGCCTACAGGTCTGGCATGTCCTTAACAACGTATTTATCCGGGTACGTGTGGACAGAGTTTTTTTTTAAAACGAGGTGGTGTGGATGCAAGTTTTTGAAGGGGTGGATATTTGTTTTTTTTAAAACCCGGCTACGTGTGGACTAGGCCTTATTTCCTGATAATTTAACATTATGTCTCAGACTTAATAACAGCAACACGACTCTACCACTGACTCTGTTTGTTCTGCAACGTTGATGTTTTATCTCCTCAAATAAGCCAAGCCTGGAGGAGTTCTGTCGTGTGATGAAGTTACTAATGCTGACGGTTAGCTTTTACTAGCTGAGACATTTTCTGCTGTTTCCTGGACCCTAAACAAACAACAGCCTTCCTCTGAAGCTAGTGCCGGAGACAGGTATAGGAGACTATTTTCATGTTCAGCCTGCATGAAAACTCAGAGTGACCAATTATAATCAGAAATAATCATTAAAACATATTTTTCAGTGTTCCGCACCTTTGAAGATGTTGGTGTGGATTTGAGTCGACGTCGGTCCTGCCAACCAATTCCAGGTAGGCCCTGACGTAAGCAAGTATTGTTGTGCGGGAAAGGCCAAGCATAATGTAAAGACTGAAAGGTCATGGTCACTCAAAGGATAAAAACTTTTGTGTTTTAAGGTTACTGTGGTCACAAAAGTAGCAGACAAAGACATTTAGTGCTGTCTTCACAGGAGTAGATGTTTTAGCGATATTTACGTCCTGCACATGTGAGGATTTTTGTTTTACGCATCAGCGCATAGAGTTAAGTAAAGGCTGGAGGGCTGACCCATTTATAAAGAAGACAAAATTGCTCGTGATTATGCTTATTTGTGTATTTTATCAAACTAAGAGTACGCTGATACTACTGGTGCTGCATCTGCAGTGGTGTGGGCGTTTTACAGGTCTGTCTCTCGATTTACCGGTCGATCTACGTTCCTACCCTCAACTATGGTCACGAACTTTGAGTAGTGACTGAAAGAATGAGACTGCAGATTCAAGAGGCCGAAATGAGTTGTCTCTGCAGGGTGTCTGGGCTCTCCCTTAGAGGAGCTTGGTCATCTTGGAGGGGCTTGGAGTAGATCCGCTGCTCCTCCCCATTGAGGGGAGCTAGTTGAGGTGGCTTGGGCATCTAGTTAAGATGCCTCCTGGACACCTCCCTGTTGAGGTTTTCAGGACACGTCCAACAGGGAGGAGACACAAAGGAAGACCCAGGACACGCTGGAGGGACTATTTCTCTCAGGTGGCCAGGGAATACCTTGGGATTTCTCCGGAGGAGCCCAAGTGGCTGGGGAGAGGGAAGTCAGGGCCTCTCTGCTTAGGCTGCTGCCCCCGTGACTCGACTCTGGATAAGAGGAGGAAAATGGATGGATGGATGGATGGATGGATGGATGGATGGATGGATGTGTTAATATTCTTAACACTACTCAGCTGTAGTCTACTAACATAACACATCAGCATCAGTGTAATGCACAAAACAAGCCCTAAAGCTGCATGTAAGGTCTAACAACTTTTATTGGTTTTAAAGTTATGTTGACCTATTTACTTACTGGGATGTGTCTGTCTATCAGCAGTTTTCCCTTTTTAAGGTCTCGTCCTACATTTGTGCTTCTTGCTGCTGAAATACTCAAATAAAAGGGTCAATCCAACACAGTGAATTTCCCTTCCCATCCCGTTGCTCTTCTTTTTCCATGTTTTCCTTTCATTCTTCCATCACAAAATAAAAATAAATGCTTTACATAAATGTTTCACATGGCACAGATGCATCCTTAAATATTCCGAGGAGTTTTATTGGCAATGCAAATTCTTCCATCTTTTTTGTTTTCTTATTTTCTTTAACGGCTAAGGTTTTAGAGTTCCACTTGGGAAACAGCCTGGAATAAAGGCCACTCTCACTGAGAATTCAGGAATGATTATTTAAAAATAGTTACTAATAATTTAGAGCAAAAAATAAAATAATATTTGTAAAGAGAAGAATCTCCTGAAGCACTATGAAATCATGTGGTCTGGCAGGATTTTGTGCTTCCTTTAAGCAAATAGAGATATTATAAGAAGTTTCATAAACATACAGATGTGTAACTGCGACTGCGAGTGTACGTTTACGTTTGTGAAAGACAGAAAACGACAGACAGAATCATTCTGATGCTCGACAAAAACGTTATCACCTTTTTATACATTGGATTCTTTTTTTCATCTATCCCATGTTTACCCACATCACGTTTCTGTAGCAAATGCGACGTCGGTATTCATTCAGATTTATTTTAATCCAGAGTATCTCAAAGAAGGCAAATTTTTGTTTGCTCTGAGCAGTGAAATGTGGGAGGAAGCAGAGAAAGATATAGATGGAAAGTAAAAGTGAAATGGAGCAACAGGCAAGAAACTGTGCAGTAAGGATGTTTTAGTATGCAGCAAAAGTGATTAAGTGGAGGAAAGTGTTTTCTTTCATTTTAACTAAAAGAAGGAATAAAATTAACTGATGGTGCATGAACAGTAGTGATGTGTCGGTCGCAAACGAACCGGCTCTAAGAGCCGGCTCTTTGAAGTGAACGACGGGAGCCGGCTCTTCATTGGGAGCCGTCCCCTCCCCCCTCCCCTCTTGCTTTGTTGAACGCTACAGGCGATTGGTCAACATGTGTAACTGCATGTCCAGACTGTCCACACACAGAGCAGTAGTATGAGGCCAGAACAGTCTCAATAAGAATTAAGTCACACAACGTTTTCCACAAATGCACACGTTCATTCGGAAATCCACATTCTGTGTTTCACAAATATAATTCGGAGGAACACAAATGCACACGCTCATTCGGAAATTCACACTCTTTGACTCATAAATATAATGTGAAAAAATAAGTCACGCAACATTTTCCACAAATGCGCACGCTAATTCTGAAGTTCACACTCTGTGGTTCACAAATATAATTTGTAAGAACACTTGTAATATAAACTCAGATCATACGAATTGCTGAATGTGCATTTACGAACAGCTTCTCATTTGTGAACCTTTCTGCGTTTGTGAGTGAAATCTGTGTGGTGCATTCACGGACAGCTTCTCATTTGTGAACCTTCCTGCATTCGTGAGAGAAATCGGTGTGCTGAATTTTGAGACTCTCCTAACGTCGCAGGTATACAAACGTCCCCATTGGCTAATGAACCTGTCAATCAAATATATGCTTCTGCCAGGGCTGTTCGCTTTCAGCCAATCATATGGCTCCTTATGTCACAGAACAGATCTGCTGTGCGCATGCGCATTGCAGTTCACACGGCAGAGCAGGATGGACCGGTCACGATCTGTGAGTAATAGTTTTATCTTATTCCCTCGTTGTAATTTATGCAATGTTATAGAATTATGAGTAGAAGCGTTCTTCATGATCAAGTAAAATGTTTTATGTTAAATTCAGTCCAGACGTTACGTGAAGTCTGGTCCATTCTTCATCTAGTTTAACATCAAGCTAAACTCAAGTGAACATTTGTTTAGTTAGCGTATCTAGGTACCATTTTTTAGGCCACGGTTGTCAAACTCAAGGCCTTGGTCTATTTTTATTTGCCCCGCGAAATCAAATATCAAATATATAATATTAAACTGGCCCGCCGGGCGATTTTGCTAATAAGACTACTAATCCCACAGTGCTTTGCGGCGTTAGCGCGCGAGACGAAGCAAGCCCTCTTTTATGTTTACATCATTAGCATCCAAGCTAGTCGAATCAGCGTGTGCAGCGTTACCCTCAGTCTTAAACAACTGAAGATACTCCTCTAAGCACCCAGTTTACTCAGCGAGTTTCCGACTTTGAACGCCTAGAAAGAAGGTATCTGGCTGGAACAGGTGACCATCAGAGTGGAGCGAACTGAGCTTGAAATATTTGTCATGCACTTTTTCTGCTCCAAAGCATGAACGTTAATAACTGAGATATTTTCATAGAAGATAATTGCTATTTTTGGTTTTCACAGATCTTAACTTATTTAATTATCTAACATGTTATTGTATGGCTGTTGTACCTTTCATTTGGTAATTGATTGTTTTGACCCCTATAAAAATGTGTCATATGAGAGTGTTTGTGCTTGAATTACATAGATCATGTACCTGAAGGTAGCTGACAACAACCGGGCAGACACCCACCTTGCCTTCTTCAGTGAAGCTGTGAATGAGCATGGCTTTCCTCTGAGGTATTCATGTTATTCCCAACTTTACCCTCTGTTACCCTGTTACAAATCTGCTTTTGCCTAAAGTGTGTTATTGACCAAAGATAACATGCCATTTGAGGTCATATAGTAAAATCTATGGGGGGGGGGGGGGGGGGGGGGGGGTGAACATTTCCCTCTTTCAAAAATTATTTCCCCAGCAGAGGGTTAATAATGCCACATTGTTTACTCACTTAGTAGCAAGGTACATAAGGAAATTTCTGTGAGACTCAAATTGATGTAGATTGTTATAGATGTGCATTAAAAATGTTTGAAGCAAGATTCTAATGTTTTTTTTTTTTCATGGTGAGAGGAGATCATGGCGGAGAAAATGTAGGTGTTGCATAATTAATGTTCTCAGTTCGTGGAACTGACACCAACAGCTTCATTGCAGGAAAAAGTGTACACAATCAACGGTGAGTTTAACCTAA
This sequence comes from Nothobranchius furzeri, assembly GCF_043380555.1. Classification (NCBI taxonomy): domain Eukaryota; kingdom Metazoa; phylum Chordata; class Actinopteri; order Cyprinodontiformes; family Nothobranchiidae; genus Nothobranchius; species Nothobranchius furzeri. Next base: position 8,407,142 of record NC_091744.1, on the reverse strand, counting down.
TTTGGAAGCTTTGAGTCTGTGCGCGCGTGCCTGTGCCTGTTGACCTGCCCAGGGTGCACCCTTCGTCTCACACTGTGACTGCTAGAGATAGGCACCAGTCCTCCTGCGACCATTCAAAAGATAACTCAAGTTGAAAACGGATGTATGGACATGTAAATGTGTGTGTATATTATAATTTTCTTTTATTTAATCCCCCTCCAAATCCAGGATCGAGCGCCTGTGGCGTGATGTCTTCATGAGTGTTACTGGTCTATATTACAACATCCTGCACTCTCTGGAAGACCAAGACTTGCTCGACATCAGTAACATCCTTCACATGTTTTGTTGCCACTATATTTTCTTGTCTCGCATCCAGGCCAGCCTGGATGTCTTTAGAGATGCGTGGGACAACCATCCAATCAGGACAGAGGAAAACATGACACCAAATCAGCTGTGGCATCTGGGCCAGGCTCTGAATCCTGTTTCTGATCCAGGGGCAAATGTATGTTCTGTTAAAATGACTGATCACATGTCAAGTTGATCCTTAACTAAAAATCAAATGTTCAACACTTTGATAATCTACCTCTGCTCTATGCTTCTTGGATTCAAGACAAAATGGCTGTTGAAATTACAGTTCTGTTTGTGTGCACCTCTACTGAAATGGACACTCAACTATAATGTCATGACATTACAAAGTCATGACACATCTGCAAGTTCAAAATGCAAGGCATTAGACCTTCCAGCAGGTGGAGGGAGACCAGGGGGTCTTAGCACACCTCTGTTGTTGCTTGGCTGCCTGGGGCTGGAGACTAGGAGGGAGATCTGGCCGTCTGGTTGGGGTCTGGGGTGGTGGGTTGCTGTGCTCGGCGGTGGGCGGGGGAGCCTGCTCATCAGCACCCCAGCAGAAAGGGTCAAACTCTGGTAACCGGTGGTGGTTGTACCCCATGTGCAGCATTACCGGGACCAGAGTGAATAGGGTGTGTATGGGGAGCATGAATGGGTGTCCGGCGTGTATTTTTGTAAGTCTTTAGTTGTATGTGCTTGTGTGAGCATGAGGGAGGGAGTGTGTGACTGTGTTTGTGTATGACTGTATATGTCAGGTGGGGCCTTTGACTCCTCCCTTCTCCTGGGACCTCCTTTGATGATATAGATCTTCGTCTCCCCTCCCCCCTGTCACACCTGGTGTGGGTGTGATGCCTTGGTCTGCCTGAGTGTTCGTGGCTCCCGGGTCAGGGAGTTTAAGATTTTTGGCATCTGCCTGATCAATCCCGGTGGCGGCCTGGGGGGGTCTGGGTCCCTGGGCTCTGCTGGGTCCCCGGCGGGGGTGGTCGCCCCTGGGTCCCGGGTCGCTGGGTCCCGGACTCGGCCGGCTAGGGGGTGGGAGGCTGCGGGCAGGCCTGGGGACTTGCCGCTGATATCTCCCGGGGCTCTGCCGGCTGCTGGTTGTGGCCCCCCGGGGCGATCCTCTGTGCCTCTCGAGGGGGGCGGGGGCCTTTCTGGTTGCGGGCTCCTTGGGGTTCCTGTGTTCTGGGGCAGCGCCTGGATCTCTGGGACTTGGAGCTCCCCCCCGTCTCCTGCGCATCTTTGGGGGGCAGATCTGTGGTCCCTCACACTCTCTATTGGACGCTCCTATAGATAAACCTTACATAAACAAGCGCGTGTACACACACAGGTGCTCACATGGTGCTCTCATAAGTATGGGCTTGGGCACGTTCAACACATGTCTTAAGACTATGGTGGGCACTCAATGCACTGTGGTATATTATCGTGTGACTGTTTAGTTAAACAATGATTGATTATATATTTCTTCATCAAGTTGACGCAGTGATAGCTTGATTTTGTTATATTGGTGTTGTGTCCCATTTTTTTGTTATGTTTTGCTTTTTTCTCGTCTCATTTTGCAGGTCTAGAAGCAGACTCTTGTTCATTATTGTTTATTTTTGTTGAATCCCCCCCCCACCTAACCCCCTCTCTCCCCACCTTTTCTCTTTTCCTTTCTCTTTCACCTCTGTCTCCGTGTCTGGTCGAAATTACAAAGCATTCAAAAACAATAACAATAAAGTTTTAAATATCAGGTGCGACATTAAAAGCAGACTCTTTGATGCTCCACCTGAGACATTAAAAGCAGATGCTCTGATGCTCCACCTGAGAGTAAAACTGTAAGGCTTGTTACCAGCATTCAGACATCAATTCTGCTTGCTTCACAGCCAGACAGGACACGTTAAAAAAAAAAAAAAAAAAAAAAAAAAGACCTTCCAGATGTGATATTCTCACTGCTGTTTTAACATAAAAGTAGCCCATTAATTAAAAAAATAATAATTTATGAAATAATGGAGATGCTAGGTTCTGCCTGAAATCATTGATGTTAAGTAATTGTTAAAAGGTCATGATAGGGCTTTATTAAATGTGTTTTCTTGAGATTCATTATGCACAATGCTCATACACACTTTCCTTTTCCAGGGTATACCGACACCAGAGATTGAATGGGAGGAGAATGGATGCATGACTGAACCTCATCCTGGGATCAATGTCCCTGTACTGGACAGTCCTCTTACAGATCATGAAATTTTGGAACTGCAGGACAACATTAATCCGTTGAAACATTCAGACTCTTTTGGGAGTGGACACATATCTTCACACTGTCCAGTATGTTGAGAACTTACTTGAGGCTAGATGATTACATGTGTGAAGAAGGAAGGAGAGAGAAGGTAGGGAGTTAGGAAGAAAGAAAATAAAGAGACAGGAAGGAAGGAAGTTAAAAAGTGAAGGAGTGGTCCATTTTAAGGTTAATGTACTGTATATTGTTATTCAAGGGATTTGCCGTTGTAAATATGAAATGCTAAAGGATAGACCCCAAAATAGATTTCTAAATTCATTTATAGTTGTGTATTTCCTTAAAGTCTTTGTCAGCCTGATTTATTTTAGACCAGGAATGTATTTGAAAAGGCTGCTGTTCACTTCATCTATGCTACAATTCTTCAAAATGTAAATGTGCTATCATTGCTAGAGTTGGTTTAGTAACATGCATCTTCCTGTGTATCCAGCTCTAATAAAAACATTTAAAGGTGAAGCACCTACTTATCAGGAGATCCATTTATTTTTACATGTTATTGTTTGAATTTTGTCTCGTTTCATAATTTTTGCTCAACATTTAAGGGGAACTGTGTTACCCTGCGATCATCTTCATTACACTTGAAAACTTGTACTATACCTCCGTCCATCTACTTATTAAATGGAATAACATGACAAGATTCTATCTACTGGTTTTTTGATCAAGGGATGATTAGGTGTTGTGAGAAGATTCTCTATGCTTCTGAGTCTGTGTTAAGTTGCAACTGGACACACATACCCACACACAGTTTGTTCATTTGTTCTTAGAATGAGAATAATGTCTTTTACAATTAAAAAGTTTTTTTTCTTGATGTCACTGAAGGCTGTGTTAGAAATATATGCAGCACATTAAAAGGAAAAGTAACTGATGTAACCAAAAGCCTGAACACAGGAGAATAGAGACACCTGCCAAGATAAAGAGCTGGAGCTTTTGCTCCTTTTCAGAGTCACTCCCATGGAATAGGCCTGATGATTTACTAGCTTCTCTTACCTTCTCTGCAGACAATGTTTAATATGAGCTTCAAGAGGTCTCTGCCCCTAACGGGTTTGCTTTCACTTAGTAAAAATGCATAATTTTTCTGAATAAGATTATTAAGAGGCCACCCATATGGTGGAGCGTTGGTAATGTAATGTAACCGGTTAGATTTGTGTCCGACTTGACGCCGACTTGCTCTGACGTCATGCATACGTAGGCAACGATAACCACTTGAGATCAAGGCGGCCGCAGATTTTGGAGCAAGGCGCTGCAGTTGTTCTCCCTTGGCTGCAAAACCTTGGGCATGATGGGAAACGCCTGGCTCTCACCTGATCTAAGATCTGATTGGTTCATATTTTGATCCAAACATCCGGTGGTAGAACATGAAATGTTAGTTGGTCACATGTATTCTGTAAATCATGTAACGTTAATGATGACAACTATATAGGCCATAAAGAGAAATGTGGTTTGTGTTCTTTTGTCATGTTTCCTATGAGCACACTGAAGCTACAGCTGCTAACCTTTACTTATTATTACAGTCATGTTTTCATATTCGATATTTGATATCCACAAGCACGTGATGATGTGTTTCAGCTGCTAACAGGCACCAGAATTAAAATTGAAAATTAAACAAGTATGAACGCTAACGCGATATCTTCATCCATCGTCACCCCCGAGCTACACATGCAGGAAATTGTGTCCGACTATGCGCACAGCAGATCTGTTCTGTAACATAAGGAGCCATTGGCTGAAAGCGAACAGCCCTGGCAGAAGCATATATTTGATTGACAGGTTCATTAGCCAATGGTGACGTTTGTTGACCTGCGACGTTAGGAGAGTCTCAAAATTCAGCACACCGATTTCTCTCACGAATGCAGGAAGGTTCACAAATGAGAAGCTGTCCGTGAATGCACCACACAGATTTCACTCACAAACGCAGAAAGGTTCACAAATGAGAAGCTGTTCGTAAATGCACATTCAGCAATTCGTATGATCTGAGTTTATATTACAAGTGTTCTTACAAATTATATTTGTGAACCACAGAGTGTGAACTTCAGAATTAGCGTGTGCATTTGTGGAAAATGTTGCGTGACTTATTTTTTCACATTATATTTATGAGTCAAAGAGTGTGAATTTCCGAATGAGCGTGTGCATTTGTGTTCCTCCGAATTATATTTGTGAAACACAGAATGTGGATTTCCGAATGAACGTGTGCATTTGTGGAAAACGTTGTGTGACTTAATTCTTATTGAGACTGTTCTGGCCTCATACAGTAGGGGTGGGGAAGAGGGAGGATCAGAGTCAGACACTCAGCAGAGCACATGCGGGCGGAGGGAGACGAGAGGGAATGAGGAGGAGGAAAAAGGCGAGCGAGAGGGAGGAGAGTGCAACGAAGACGGTAAGAAAATGAGCGCCAGCAGTCAGTAAGTGGAGATTTCGTAAAGTGTTCAGTTATTAAACCCATAGAAATGATAAATATTTGATATATTGCATTTTTTTACAATAGTAAATAATTTTACATATAGTTTTGCATTATTTTGGTTATAAATGTACTCTATGCAACAGAAAATCTGAGGAGCCACTTGGGAGCCAAAAGAGCCGGCTCTTTTTGGTGAGCTGAGCCAAAAGAACAGGCTCTCTAAAAAGAGCCGGAATTCCCATCACTAATGAACAGTCTGGTCAACACAGAGAGGAGATTATTTGTATATTAAAGCAGTAAAACTACTGACTTTGCATAGTAATAATAATAATAATAATAATAATAATAATAATAATAATAACAATAATACCTTGTACAGAACAGTACAGAATAAAACAAAATGCATTTAACCCTCTCAGGCTCAAAATAAGTTTTGATAAAAGGACGAAAAACTAAGTCCTTCAGGAGTACTTCTGAGTTAAAAAAAATGCTCATGAAATACGTATGTGGAGTAACCAGGTTGGTAGGTTTTAACGTTGCAAATCTGATACACCTTCCTCCAGAGGGTTAAAAAAAGATAAGACATAAAATAACTATATTAACAACCAATAAAACTATCCAGGTAGGCAGGTAGATTGTTCCACAATGATGGGGCATGAAAACAACAGGCTCGCTCTGCAGTAGTTTTGCGTTTGGCTTTGGAACTTTGTAAAGGTCTGTTCCCTGAGATTTTAGAGCACGTAGTGGAACAAGTACAGAAGATTGGATAGATATGAAGGTTCCAAACTGGTTAAAGCCTAGTAGGTGAGCAACAGGACCTCTACATCTGCTTGAAATGTTGCATTAAAAGAACATAAAAGAAGAGGTAACAGGTAGAATGAAAAGAGTATGGACCAAGCACAGACCCCTGGGGCACCCCATAACAGATAAATCATTTTTAAAACTAATATTCTGACATCTCCCAGGTTAAAATGATATTTTGTGCACAAATGATCAGTAAGCAGTTTCAAAACTTTTCAAACACTTTAGACAGGAATGATAAATGTAAAATGCGTGTGTTCTTCCTCCCACTGCTTTTCGGATTTGTAAATTCAATATTTAATTGGAAGTTTATGACCTCTCATTTTTATTTTTTGTTTTTATTTTTTTCATTTGAATCTTTTGATTATCATTTTTTACTTTCTTTCAACATGTTCAAAATAAACATTCAATCAAATCAAATCCAACAGCGGCTAATATGGAATGGAATATTAACCACAAGGACACGCATACTGTACCATCAGCACGTTGACATCATCAGGCGGCTCATCAGAAACCTTTGTTTGTCTGGGTTAACATCGCTGACCTCGCTGCACAGTTTAATCAGTGAGGATGTTTGGGTTTTATAGGCAGCAGGCGAGCAGTAATCATTTCCCTCTGAGCGTTTCCTGCTGCAGCCTTCCTAACATTGCATCCCGCCAGTGTGCTAACATCCAGCGTCTGCTGTACTGCCACAGCATTCTTGTGTTTGTTTACATCCTACAGTTGAGTGAAGCTGCTGACTTCATTATGTAAGTTCATGAAAGTTGTTGATCTCTCTGCATTGTGTTTGTGTGTGCACCAGAGACAGGATGTGATCGCCACTTTGTGTTCAAACAGGGCCAAGAGTAGGAAACACTCCTTTATATCTGCATTAATTGAGCTGCACTCAAGCATAAATTTGTTCACTCTGCTGGTAGTGAACTTTCTACTGTGTTGCATGTGTGTGAATGTTAGACAAACAGACATAGACTTTTTTATGACTCTTCTCTTATTGACTTTTAAATGCACATTTTCAAAATTACTAAAACTATTTCCTTTCTCATCTCTAGCTGTGACACAATGCAACAAGAAAACTACAGGTGCTGGCCAGTAAATTAGAATATCATCAAAAGGTTGAAAATATTTCAGTAATTCCATTCAAAACGTGAAACTTGTACATTATATTCATGCAATGCACACAGACCAATGTATTTCCAATGTTCATTACATTTAAATTTGATATTCATAAGTGACAACTAATGAAAACTCCAAATTTGGTATCTCAAAAAATTAGAATATTCTGAAAAGGCTGAATATAGAAGACACCTGCTGCCACTCTAATCAGCTGATTTACTCAAAACACCTGCAAAGGCCTTTAAAAGGTCCCTCAGTCTTGTTTTGAAGGCACCACAATCATGGGGAAGACTTCTGACTTAACAGCTGTCCAAAAGACAATCATTGACACCTTGCACAAGGAGGGCAAGACACAAAAGGTGATTGCTAAAGAAGCTGGCTGTTCGCAGAGCTCTGTGTCCAAGCACATTAACAGACAGGCAAAGGGACGGAAAAAATGTGGTAGAAAAAAGTGTACAAGCTCTAGGGATAACCGCACCCTGCAGAGAATTGTGACGACAAACCCATTCAAAAATGTGGGGGAGATCCACAAAGAGTGGACTGCAGCTGGAGTCAGCGCTTCAAGAACCACCACGAGGAGACTCATGAAAGACATGGGATTCAGGTGTCGCATTCCGTGTGTCAAGCCACTCTTGAACATGAAACAGCGCAAGAAGCGTCTCGCCTGGGCCAAGGACAAAAAGGACTGGACTGATGCTGAGTGGTCCAAAGTTATGTTTTCTGATGAAAGCAAGTTCTGCATTTCCTTTGGAAATCAAGGACCCAGAGTCTGGAGGAAGAGCGGAGAAGCACAGAATCCACGTTGCATGAGGTCCAGTGTAAAGTTTCCACCGTCAGTGATGGTGTGGGGTGCCATGTCATCTGCCGGTGTTGGCCCACTCTGTTTCCTGAGGTCCAGGGTCAATGCAGCCGTCTACCAGGAAGTTTTAGAGCACTTCATGCTTCCTGCTGCTGACCAACTTTATGGGGAGGCAGACTTCACCTTTCAACAGGACTTGGCACCTGCACACAGTGCCAAAACCACCAGCACCTGGTTCAAGGACCATGGTATCCCTGTCCTTGATTGGCCAGCAAACTCACCTGACCTTAACCCCATAGAAAATCTATGGGGTATTGTGAAGCGGAGGATGCAATATGCTAGACCCAACAATGCAGAGGAGCTGAAGACGACTATCAGAGCAACCTGGGCTCTCATAACACCTGAGCAGTGCCACAGACTGATCGAGTCCATGCCACGCCGCATTACTGCAGTTATTGAGGCAAAAGGAGCCCCGACTAAGTATTGAGTGCTATACATGCACATTCTTTTCATGTTCATTCTTTTCAGTTGGCCAACATTAGAGAAACAAACATTTTTTCATTGGCCTTTAGAATATTCTAATTTTCTGAGATACCAGATTTGATGTTTTCATTGGTTGTCACCTATAAATATCAAAATTAAACGTAATAAACATCGGAAATACATTGGTCTGTGTGCATTGCATGAATATAATGTACAAGTTTCACGTTTTGAATGGAATTACTGAAATATTTTCAACCTTTTGATGATATTCTAATTTACTGGCCAGCACCTGTACATTTGCAATTATCAGCTTGTTTTTCACTTCTTCAACCTCTGATTACAGAACTATCTTACAAAATTATAATGACTAGCTTTTCAAAGAGAAATTCTTAGATTCATAATTTATAATTTTTGATAAATAATTGGGTTTGATGATGTTTAACAAGTAATGTGATTTGTTGAGAAAGAAACACTGACAAATAAAATTATTAATCAAACAATGAAACGTGACCTGGTCAGTAGTGATGTGATAAATTGAGATGAGTTTTTCTAAATGTGTTTCATGCAGAATTGAACATTATTTTTGGAATTTAAACCAATAAAATGTCAAGTTCCCTGAAAAAACAGTTTTTACTTCTTATTTGTAAATATGATCATTTCTTTGAGTTTAAAGGAACATTTGGCAACATTTTATATTTTGCAATAGTTTTCTTGAGTCAGTATGTGCTAAAATGACCCTTTACAGCAGGCGTGGGGAACCCTGGTCCTTGAGGGCTGGTATCCTGCATGTCTTTGCTCCAACACTTCTGATTCAGTGGTTGAATCACCTGTTCAGAAGCTCATCAGGCTCTGCAGAAGCATGTTAATCACCTGCTGATTGAAATCAGGTGTGTTGAAGCAGGGTTGAAACTAAAATATGCTGGATAACGGCCCTCGATGGACCAGCGTTCCCGACCTCTGCTTTACAGGGCTAATGAAATGCCACCCAGCCCCTATCACCCCTTCTTGCCAGAATATTCCACTTGCAACTTCTAATTGGTGGGTCACTCTCTTGGGACTTTTGAGTTGACATACCTGGTGTTGCAGTCTGGTTCCAGCACATTTCCTGCATGCTTTAGATCACGAACACAGCTAATTTGATTGATTTAATGATTAATCATTCCTGTAGACACTATTGAAGGCTGGGAGACATTGCAGCTGTTAGATTTAGATGTTAAAAAGACGAACGCACAGCGAGGTTTTGTTTTCAGTTCTACAAAAGGACACTTGGGGGTGCTAAAAGCAAGCCAAAAGTGCCTATATGCCTTTAACAGGCAGGTTAAACACAAAATCTGCCTTCTACACCATTTCCTGCATAAGCTACTGATAGGAAATACACCTGATAGGTGGTGAAAAACTCTTGGATTAAAAACAACAGAGATTTATTTTACACTAAAAATTAACATACATGGACTCACCCATCTCGGCTCATGACGGTGAAGGCTGTTGTTGAAAACAGCATTGTTAACGAAGTCAGTGGTAGAGTTGCTTTACTTTAAGCCAATCAGAGGCAAGATGTCCGAATATCAGGAAATAAAGACTCCAAATCCTGTTTGAAGTTCGCCTTTCATCTGGCTAAATCCTAGTTCATGAAACAGGAGCGCTAGAGATTTTTCACCACAGAAATTGACTCCCAGTGCATTAATTTAGAGTACAACCACGGCAGATGTATTAAAAAAATAAGTGAAATTGTTTTTTCTGTAACTTTAAATGTAAAACATCTATTAAAGACTAATTCAGCCAGCTCTGTAGTAAGTCAGGCCATAGTAACTAGTCCGCTGGAAAAGACTCTTCTCACTTTTTGTCACAGCTCTTGTCTTCCTCTCATGTTGTTTCTTCATCACCACGGAGACCATGAGTTCAAAGGAATAAATTATAACTTCAATCTAAGTATGATCAATCTTGTATCCTTCCTTTATTAGCAGCAAAAAGCCCATAAGGCTTAAGAGGGGCTTTAGTTCGGATAAAAAAAGAAAGAAAGAAAGAAAGAAAGAAAGAAAGAAAGAAAGAAAGAAAGAAAGAAAGACTATTAAGTGAAAAGGATAAGTTAAGTTGACCAAATGGCTAAAGGACCATGAAGGAGATGAGATACCAAGTTCAGGTGAGAGGAGATCACTTGAAACTTACGCATCACAGTGAGTGTAGCACCATTGCTCTCCCATTCACACTCTGCTGTGTGTGTGTGTGTGTGTGTGTGTGTGTGTGTGTGTGTGTGTGTGTGTGTGTGTGTGTGTGTGTGTGTGTGTGTGGTGACACATTCGCAAGATGGAGACAAGTGGTGATCAGAAGCTATCGGAGCATCACATCTGGTGTGAAACCGGGGCGACAAACTAAATTCTGTGTGAAAGTCTGCACGTATGAGCTGGTGAGACCGTGCAGCTTTGCTGATCTTAGTGACGCCTCCTTTGGTCTCGTTACACAAAATCTGTTTATTCAACATGCAGGCCGCATATTGCTGGATGTTCACACACACAAAAAAGCTGTGTACATAGTGAAATCGAAGCACGCAGATGAACTCCCTCACTGAGCATTGTAGATCTCGTAGCGTGCCTTGTTTCCATGGGGATGTGAATATTCTGGGATGGAAACAAGCACAGGCAGTGGCCTACAAGGCCAGATGGTGTGTGTGTGTGTGTGTGTGTGTGTGTGTGTGTGTGTGTGTGTGTGTGTGTGTGTGTGTGTGTGTGTGTGTGTGTGTGTGTGTGTGTGTGTGTGTGTGTGTGTTAGAAGGTGCCTACAACTCACATCTAGAATTCACATAATGCATTGCCTCAAGCCAACAAGAACACCTGGTAAAATGAAAAAGGCTGCAGTGTATTCACATTTCTCCTAAAACTTCAGTTGAAGGCATTAGAAGGCAAGATGACACCCTAAGAGGCTGACGGTTACACATTAGGGGTGTATTAGGGAAGAAAAATCAAACTTCAGTTCTTACTTTTAAGGAGGCAGTTTGGTACCTTTTTGATAAAGAAAAAGGGAAGAGACGCGTGCTCTGGTTTCTCCAGGTTCCATCCAAACATTGTTTCCTTGAGCTTTACAGTTAAAGGTGTCTGTATGTTCTTACGTTGGGTGAGATTGCAGACAAAGGGTTAAGTTCTTCCATTCTCCAGCCAGGGTGTATTAACGGCATACTGTAAACAGACTGTGAAGGCGTTGGATCAAGATTGAAACTCGCTTTAAACTGTGAATGCCGGCCAGAGCATCAGCCCCTCGGAATATGAAGAAGACGAGTCGTAATCGCAGGTGTGCTCCTGGCTTGTTTATTATAACCCATGGGTTAGGACAAGTGAAGCAGGATAGCAGCTGATAGACATGATTGCTCATGGGTGTGGCTTTTCTGAAGAATGACAAATATGACGTATGTATAACTTAACCTTATTAAACAACTAATGCACATCAGAATATTCACCTTCTGACAACACATCATCAGTTAATAACCATTCTAAACAGTCAGAGATCATTAAATCATCATCAGCTCACATAAAGCCACTATATTAAGCTTTGTCAAGTTACCCTCGACATCGGCAGTCAACTTCCAGTCCGGAAACAAAGGGGTGCTCTTATTTTATCGGCTGACATGGGTACTTCCGGTGGCGGGTTAGCTTAGCTCAGATACTCAGAGCCAGTTCCCGTTCCCGCACCTTAACAATGTTTTCCAAGCCGTACTTATCTACATTCCCGTATAATCATAAAATGCACATTCATGCTTCCTCGTACGACCAAGACACCAGTGGACCAGCGCTGATCGGTCACGAGGGAAGGCGTATCAACTGCGTTCTTATACAAACAGGAAATGCATAATAATTAACCCGATAGCTATAATAATCAATCCAACATTGCTCTTACTATTCATCCACGCACACACTCGACGATGTCCTGGTGCAATTCCCCAGGCAGCAACATACCACAGAGAGGAACCCGGAACACAACCTAGAGCTACGTAAACCTCGAGAGATATGAACCTCAGGGCTGTAGCGACGCCTCGATGAAGTTGACGGCTCGATTCTAAAAATTTGTCGACGTCAGATCCGGTAGTCGACGCACCGCGCCCACTTGTTGCAACCACAGGAGTTTGTAAACAGAAGAGGAATCTGCATGTTTTTCCGCTAGTTCGCCCTCTTCTCCACCTTCACTTACATCTCCGCCAAATACCGAAGACCCGGAATAATGTCCGTCCACTACTAGATTCCTTTCCTGTTTTGCCCGCCTTCGTCTCCCGGCAACGGACAACAACTTCCGGGGTCAGATGCGCTGCTCCGTCTCTACCGCAGATGTAGAACATCACCGGGAGCGTTTCTCCCTTCATAACGGAGCTTCTTTCAGACATTAGGAGAGCTGTTTTGGTGGTAGCAGTCTCTCCTCCGTGCTGGTCTGTTTGCTGCTGGGTGTTTTTGGTTCATTTAAACTTGGTAACTTGAACGTAACGTTGGTAAAGCTACTGTTAGCATTTTCGCTAACAGCTTCTTGCGTTTGGATAAGCTGTTACGTTTTGGTTTAGAGTTCATCTTTTTTTGTGGTGCAGATCTCCCTTTTATTACAATTAGTGTGTTGTGGGTTTTTGGTTTCGTTTAAGATATCACCTTGAGTTTGGTTTAACCACCCAGTTTAGAGTTTGGACCTTTGGAGATTCTTATTTTGGTCCAGAACCCTGTAATCTTTGCCCAGTGGGACATCCCTACTTATTTGTACATTTGTTTTAATTCCCCAGAGGCAGAATTAGTTTTATTAATTCCCAACCTGTGGATGGAAAGGTTTATGTTTTTTTGTAGTTGTAAATAAACCTGATCATCACTTTAACTTTTAAATCCCGTTGTTGTCCCTTCCTTTTTGCACACGAGCCAAACTCCCCAGGAAGGGTCGTAACACCACTCGCCTCACGCACATAAGTGACCAGAACAAAGCAGCATGGAGACACTCCATCTTCTACCACCTCTCAGGCAGCAGCCTGCTCTCCCAAGTTCTACACGTCACCAGAACATAACCAACCCGCAACACAATAAAAGCAGTGTTTTACAAAATGGAAGGCCTGTAGTGTTTATTCTCTTACAGTAACAATTTATCAATTTTTTTGAGGAATTTATTAGAGATTTTTTGGTTTTTATTAACTGTGCAATAGAAAAATAATCATTAGATTAATTGTCTAAATAGTCATTAGAATAGTCGACTATTCGATAAAATAATCGTCAGAATAATCGTTTTAAAAATAATCGTTTACCCCCAGCCCTAATGAACCTAAAGCCATTTTATCTCTAGCCGGACTTCCGGAGCAAACCTCCAGTTGACTTCAAAATAAAGATAACAAAGGAAATTCTGTCCCATAACGCAAGACTTTGAGGGCTTTTCTACACAGGGGGTAATGTAGTGTTCTATTACATTTAAAAACAAACCAAAGATGATTCATAGCTAGCCTACAGCAAGTTAGAAAAGCTGTTAAAACTGCTATAAGCCATTGCTTTACAAGCAAAGCAACAACTTGTGGTTTGATTTTGATCCATTCACCCATTTTTCCCCCATGGCAATTTTTTTTAAAACAAAAACTCCTAAATACAGAGGTTAAACCTTGAAATGATACTGCCATAGTATGGATGTCAGGCATGGGTGAAAGCAGCCTTATGGAGTATGTTAGTCACGGGTAGACTCATCTCTGAGGGTGCACTTTTTTCTAATGCTGCAAATAAGCAAAAAGATAAAAACCACCATATTTAAACTCTACAGCATGCTACACCCCATAAATGACAAGTTCAGGTGACACATGAGTTTGAAGATTTGCTTGTTTATTTCAAATCAGTAGTTTGGGAAAGTTTTACAGTGCTGGGGCAAGACGATGAGAGGTAGATGGAAAGTTGAATGGGACATATCTTCTTCATTAATAAATGCTGTTAACTATGGCAACAAACGTTTGACAAAATCGCCTGTAACAAATATCCTTCCATCCGTCCATTTTCGGCCGCTTATCCGGGGTCAGGTTGCAGGGGCAGCAGCCTAAGCAGAGAGGCAGACTTCCCTCTCCCTAGACACCTGGGCCAGCTCCTCCGGGGGAATCCTAAGGCGTTCCCTCCCCAGCCGAGACAAAGTCCCTCCAGAGTGTCCATGGTCTTCCTTTAGGTCTCCTCCCAGTTGGACGTGCCAGGAAAACCTTACCAGGGAGGCATCCTAACTAGATGCCAGAGCCACCTTAACTGGCTCCTCTCGTGGAGGAGCGGATCTACTCCGAGCCCCTCCCAGATGACCAAGCTTCCCACCCTATGTCTAAGGGAGAGCCCAGACACCCTGCAGAGAAAGCTCATTTTGGCCGCTTGTATCCGCAATCTCGTTCTTTTGGTCACTACCCAAAGCTTGTGACCATAGATAAAGGTTTAACGTAGATCGACCGTTAAATCTAGAGCTACTGGCTCAGCTCTCTTCTCACCACGACAGACCGGTACAACGCCGCATCACTGCAAATGCAGCACCAAATCCGCCTATCGATTTTGCGCTCCAGCTTTCCTTCACTCGTGAACAAGACCCCGAGATTCGATATTATACCTGTGACAATAAATGAACAATATCTGAAACCTGCATTATGACTGAAAGATCCATTAGTGGTTTAATAGTTTTGGTGCAAAGTGTCACATAAGTTTTTTGAACATCTCCCTTTGGATGAGCAATACCTCAGAGAAACCAGTGAGCATCATACCGCAGAGAAACGGGGGAATTACGCCAACAGGGACCTTAAAGTGAATAGTGTTACTTCATTTTAGACTCAACCAGCCTGAGGTCAGCTGTGTGTTTTCATGTGATCTCATTAAAAAGAGATCACATCTGTAGTTAGGAGACGATGAAATTAGAGAGGGCTGGGCATTTTCACTAATCACAGAGGATGGAAGATGTTTCCCTGACAAATCGTAACCATTCAGAAAAATATTTGGAAATCCAAAAGCAAAGCGTCATCCCCCGATATATGTCAGTGATGACTCTGGGTATCGGGGCTCGAGCAACAGATGGGTCACATTTTCCATTTAAGTACAACCGTTCATCCATGCTTTTCTGTCCTCACACAAACACAGTTTGAAGCTCTTTCTGTGACAATAAAAACTTCCTAACAAAGCCAGTCGAGTCACTGTGATCATCGATCGAGGTTGTAAAATATTTGCTCAGCTAACCCAACAAGCTTACTGTGCATTTTTGGGTACTAATCACCCGTTGTCTAGTCCATGCTCAGTTAGGGGAGGTAATATTGATTTAGAATTTCTTTTTAAAATGAGGTGGAGATGGCAACAAAATGACCAGACATCATTGTTTTAATTATCAATTAATGAGTCTTAACGTTATTTTGTCTTTTGCTGAGATGAGTGAAGTTTGCCTGTGCCATGATTATTTTTGTAGCTCTGGCACTGAAAGCTACGCATGAGTCCAATATGCCAGAACATTTTGTGTTCATTTAAAATTGAACACTAAACCACTTGTTCAGAGATTACTTCCATTTTTAATGAGCAACATGTCTGCTTCTAATGTGTGAGAAAATCGGCCATTTGTTAAAGTCTCAAACAGAAATTAACTAGTCGTATTAACCCTTTATACCACACTTATAGTAGTAGTGTTATTCCGGTATACAACACAAGTATTCGTATGTTGTTACAATTTTCAAAAATGTTTGTTTTCATGCAGAAAATCAGGGAACACTAATCGATCAGATAAGGATGCTGGCCCTGTTCTGGTAAAATAAGTTTCCATAATAAAAAGCATGAACAAGTTAAATAAACTTAAGATAATTTAGAATAATCTAGCTAACTTTAAAACATTATATCACTGTAGAATAATACAGAACATATCACAATTATTAAACAAAATAGTGTATTTTTTCTAAAGACAGATTACTGTTGAGTAATTTTGACAGTTATTGAACAATAGATATAATTTTTGATCTAATATAGTGTTGAATAAATTATGGATACATTATTTTATTATTTTTTTAAATGAAAGCTTCATACGATTTATTTTACTCTAGCAACTGACAGGCGTTTGACCTTGCCTCTTTCCAGTCCTGGCTTATCAGTAAGAACGCCCTGTGCCAGCGCCTGTTGTCTCCCTTTCAAGAGTCTAAAGAAATGTGTGTAAATGTGTGTGTGTTTTACCATTTTGTGTGTCCTTAACAAATGCTTTCTGAGGGTTCTGTCTGAGAGAGCGAATTCTCTACCGACACGTGTGAATCATTTCATCTCTCTCCACTTTGCAATGTCTAAATTGTTTATTGGTAAAGATTGGTATGGGTTAATCGATCGGCTTATTAATATAACCCCTGCGTGTTGAACTTTCCCTCAGGTAACCCTGGAGTGGAAAATGAAATTACCTAACATATAAATTATTAGAATATTTTAGAATATTATATATTTGAGTATCTGCCTGAATGTCACCTTCTACTTCTTCATCATCATCACTGATGGTGAGATTGACTGGCACAATAAGTGTCCTTCTCCATTTTTCATAGACATCTTAGTTTAAAACTGCAAAATATATTCAATATTAAACTCTGTTGATGACTATGTCCCATGAGAGGTCCAGTGTGTATACTCCTTCATCCCTGTTCATGGTCCTGGGTCCACGTCTCCTTATCTCAGTCGCTTCTCTTTGCCAAGCCTGGAGGACATTGCCAACTCTCATTACCTCAGTAGAGCAAGCAAATATCATCAAGGACTATTCTCACCTCAGTAACCATCTGTGTGACCTGTACCGTCAGGCCGACAGTACAGGTCACACAAAACCAGGGCAATAGATTCAGGGATAGCTTCTTTGCCACAGCTATCCCCGTAGTTAACAACCACAAAACCTGATGAACCTGTTAACCTGAACCACACATTTACTGTTTCAATATTGATCATGTGCACTAACATGTATATGTTTGCTCAATATGCAAAAAATCTGCTTACAATAGTCACCTGCACAGAACCCAACTAATGCTGGTACAATACAAATGCTGCTACTCCGTGTATATATGTATTTGTAAACATTACTGTTGGTTTTACATTTATATTATTCTGTATTATTCTCCTGTATTTCTTTACAATTTGGACCAAAGGGAGTGGTACAATTTTGCTGTACCTTGTACAACGACAATAAAGGCTATTTCAACTTCAGGGTTCATTTCAAGATCCTGGTTCTGGTCTATAGGGCCTTACATGGACAAGCACCATCTTACATTGGTGATTTTCTTAGTCCCTACACCCCCAGCAGGTCCCTGAGGTCCAGTGATCAAAGCCTACTGGTTGTGCAGCACCAGGCTAAAGACCAACGGAGACAGATCATTTGCTGCTGTGGCCCCCAGACTCTGGAACTCTCTCCCCCTGAGCCTGAGATCGGTGGACTCAGTGGTCTCCTTCAAAAGCAGCTGAAGACTCACTTGTTCAAGCTGGTTTTTGTATGACCTTCTTCACCACTCTCTCTTTATTCTGCGCTCCCCACCTATTCCACCTTCCTCAGTATCCACTGGTTTCTCTCTTTCCTATTCACTCTCTCTCTTTCTTAACATTTTTAATCACAATTGCCTATTTTTGCTCATTTTAAATATATTTTGAAACATTTTCTAAATACTTTTTTACATTTTTACATTTTTAGTTTCTGTGAAGCGCCTCATGATTTTTATCTTGAGAGGCGCTATAGGAATGATACTTTCTTCTTCTTCTTCTTCTTCTTCTTCTTCTTCTTCTTCTTCTTCTTCTATTATATTCCTTGATCCATCTTTTGAATTTTTGTTGTTTTGTTCTGTTCATCGTCCTCAATGGACAAGGTGCGTGCAGTAGAGTGCGATGTTGTCCTCTGCTGCCCGCATCGGCAGTTGCTCTAACGAAGACGGCAGTAGAGGGCGATGTTGTCCTCTGCTGCCCGCATCGGCAGTTGCTCTAACGAAGACGGCAGTAGATGGCGAAACATGTCAGCAAAGATAAAACCATCTTTGTTTGCTGTGTGTATGATAAAGAACCATAAAAAATCAAATCTGAAACAGAGCCACCGCTATCTTAGCTTTGCTCAGTTGCACCAACATCCTGCCCACCTGGCTGAGAGAGTGCTGTGATTGGCTAGTGACAATACTGGCTGGGGCTGCGGAGGTTCTATTGGAGCGTTGCTAGACCGACATGCAGAGCAAAATGATTTTGCTTCAGCATCGAGATTCTAGGCTGATTCATTGTTACACAATCCAGCCATCTTCTATAAGTAAGACACAACACACACCAACAGTTTACCAAGACATACAAATCACATATGCTAAAAACGACAATACGCTGGTGACATCAGGGTCTAGTAAACAACACCAAATCCCATCCACAACCCAATTACACTTTCTGTTGTGTTTTTTCTGTAATGTCCTAATAAGTTAGAGACTTGGGGTAAGTTGTGTTCTCAAGTCTCACTGAAGTACCACCATAATGCTCCGCTCGGGGCTGTGAGCCAATCCGACGGGAAGCTGAGCCTCTCCTCAAATTCCACGCAAAGGCCGAAAATTCAATCACACTGTAGGCAAAACAATAAAGCCGAAAAGGATAGTGCATTAGTGAGGAAGAAATACTGTAATAGTTTCAGCACAAAATGTGTTCCAAGGCTTTGGAAATCGCTTTCTGAGTTGTAATGTGGTGGAAATGTAATTCCTGGGCAAGATTATGTTCAGTTTTGTATTTATGATAGGACAGCAGAAAAACACGTTAGTTAAGATTAAGAATGGGTTGTGGTTGTCGTTTAAGGAATGTGTTTAGGGCTGGTTTCTGGTGACAGAAAGTCTAAACAGGAACATATATGAGAAGTTGTTGTTCAGCAACTTTAGCCCCTCCAGGAGCTGAGAGCCATGTGCTTATCATTAACAAAATCTCAATAATCCATCTGCCACATGCTTAGATTTACAGTATTCCTTCTTTGCATCACTAAAAACAATGCAATATGGTTTCCTTAGAAACATATTTGTTGTTGCAAATTTAATTCTAGAGAACAGGATTGTCTCAGCAGGTTCATCTGAGCTTTATAAAGCATTTTGATGAATGGATGTGTATTTAACTCAGCAGCAATAGAAAATATTTCTGCAAGACATATTTTTCAATCACACATAACCACAAATAAAACATATATTCATTTATTTTCCTGCAAACCATGCACTTGACAGTCTACTAGAAACATCATGTGAAAAGTGTTTTATATTCAAACCTATAATTCCTTAAATATCAGATTTATGCAAGTTGGTAACTTTAAGCTGAGAATTGAAAGTCCAAGCTGTTTTTAGACACACACTTGTGAAATACACGCAGAAGATGAGATCAGTTAAGGCTCTCTGGCAAAAAGAGCATCAACAGACCGGAAGCCATGTTTTTTCCCATCTATGAACTGAATGACTCTCACATTTCTTGGACCAGAAAAGCTCACTCACAGTATTAATAATCCACACATCATACATCCATTAGAACCTCAGGAGGGAAATGCTAACTGGACAACAGTACACCGGGGAATGGGAATGCAGGGGAGGGTAAACTGTAGCATTTAAGTGAAGAATAATTCTTGGAAAATGTGTTTAAGACCAGATCTTAGTGGCTGAAAATAACAATTGATGGGTCTCTGAAGGTCAACTCTGCTTTATTAGCTATTACAGCATCAGCTTCTGTCATTTCTCTCACTTCTTGTGTCCAAATTGCTGTGAAATGACAAAAACAAGCATAGATATAAAGAAATGAGTATCTGTAATAACACTGCTTTAATCAAAGCGGATGCGATTTACACCAATAGTGATTTTTAAATTGATTTTAGAATCAGCTGAGCTAAAACACATTTGTTTCAATGCTTAAAAGAAGTGTATAAATAACCAAGATCAACAGAAATGTTAACACAGCTGTCTGTGACTCATCACAGTCACCATGGTAACATTAAACCCATGAGAGAAGAGCACAAATAAACTGTAGCACACACTTAAGGGGAGTAGTGGTCACATTTTTGGGGTTTTGTGTGTCTTATTTAGAATACGTCAGGTTAAAAAGACAGTTTTGAGGAAAGAAAAGAAAAGTTTTGAAATGATCAGACTCCAAAGGGGTTTCAAGGTGCAACACTCGAGGAGGGATAGAGAGAAAAATGAAAATGACCAAAAACTGTGGGAGGTGATACAAAATCTAAATGATAACAGAAACACAACATTATTGCAGAAATCGCAAAAGCAATATTTTGGTGCTTGTGAAACGGTGCTCTAAAAAACTAATGAATTAAGCTTGTAGAATAAAAGCCATGCAAAAGATGTGTTCTGTTCTGATTTTTTCTAGGAAACTTTAAAGTGTCGATGTGTAGTCTCCTGGCTCAAGGGGGCAGTACATACATACATTTGAGTGTAGTTTTACACTTATCGCCATGACTGTCACTAGTTCAATAAAACATTATGGTAAATGTTGTTAGCTGTGGAGAAGAAAGTGTGAAACCTCAGCGTGACTCCTCAGACTTTGATGGTCCTTCAGTTGATTCCATCGAGAGAATGCAGTGCTGATGCTAGTTTTCTGGCGCTGTAGTTTCCGCATTTGCTCGGTGTCCTGCGCCTGCCAATGACGTCATCATACTACGGCAATCATAGGCGTCATTTTAACCGGGGACACCGGGGACATGTCCCCAGCAAAATTTGTGATTGGCAGCTGTGTCCCCCCCCCCCCACTTTCAAAAAAGCCTGCTGATGAGGATTTTTGTTTTACCAGCTCAGATCTTTTACCAGGGGTCGGCAACCTGTTCCCATCAAAGAGCCATTATTACCCGTTTCCCACAGTAAAGAAAACACCGTAGCAGCCGCGGCATTGTGGGTGGGGCCTACCCTCAGACAGCAGAGAGCTGCTCACAACCAGGTGACAGCAGCAGGTACCGGTCGCTCGCATGGACATCGCACCCGTGGGGGATTCAACACCCACACTTTTCCAGCTGTTTTGCTCACCTCCACACCAGTCTGGTTTCTTTATGTCGCACACTCACTCTGTTTGCCTCATCTCCTTCTTCACCTCCCGCTTCTGACAGCCAATGTCGGGTTTCCAGGAGAGGGAGGGACGGAAGAGCTCGACTGAATTCATAATTTTACATCTTGACATTAGCTGTACAAAGTCTGAGTTTGATAAAGTGAAGAACAACAATTTGCAGAGGTTTATAACAGGCGCAGCGCCAGGTTTTCATTTTTGGGTGGGCCACGGTAATTTTGGACGGACCTTAATAAGCAGTGACTTAATTGAAGCAGGCAGGTCGCGCTAGAAAATTTAGTTTAAAAAGACGTCATAAATGTGTTCCCCCGTCATTTTTATTTCTAAAATATGAAGTAAAAACTCCCAATTTAATTTTCATTCATTTGTCATTAATATGTAGTCTACACCCGTGCGTTAAGTGGACCATCTTCCAGTAAAAGCAAAGCATCCAGCCCACCTCTCCAAATGCGTAGAATGTGCACCACAGCCGTTAGGCGCGCCGCGCGCACTGTCAGCTACATCAGCCCAGACAAGAGCAGAGCAAATAGAATAGAGGATAATTGTGTCTGGATGTGGATTGAGATGACATTTTACAGCAGCCTGATCATCATTTAAATACGTAAACCATCACCTGACTTCTAGTCCACGCTTTCAGCATTATTTTAATTGGTGTGTGTGTGTGTGTGTGTGTGTGTGTGTGTGTGTGTGTGTGTGTGTGCGTGTGTTTTCCACTTCCAACACTGGTCTAACCAACCAGACCAGCGTGTCCAGTAACATATTAATGTTACACTTCATGTAGGCTAGGAACATTTCACCTGCCGTGGCCCGACCGCTTCTGCTCCACATAAACTTTGTGCGTAATCAAATGTCTCTACAGGAGCTTTCTGAGCTGAAGAGGCGACTGGATGCGTCATGCGTGTCCATATTAGAGACGGGAAAAAGCGCTGTTCAGCCAAAGTTTAATAATTTCATAAAAATAACATTTTTCCAAGCTCATCCATGCGCATCAGTGTGCGTCGGGGTAATTCTTTCAAAACAGCCAGCATCCTTGAGTTTATCCATCAAAATACAGTCAAATGGAAATATCTGTAACCTGCCATTTAACTGTTTTGCCTTCCTGTGAAGATTGTTGCAAAGAGAAACAATTAAACTTGATTAACCCCAGAGCCACGCGCACTGCGCTGTACGTCGTGACTGTAAATGAGGGGAAATGATTTAATCGGATCCTTTTCTTTTCAACATGGTTTAATATAAAGTTTCATTCAGTACAAACTTTAGTTACACCGATCTAACGAGACAGAGCCTGGATTTGTATTCTGAACAGTTTAAACATGTTTAAAACGGAGACATGCGTGACGCGTCTAAAATTCGCACCTGCTCCGCTATTATGGAAACAAGGGTTATAACAAGGTGAATAACATCAAATTATTTTAGGCACAGACAACATCTCCCACACTTTTGAAAATCTTGCAACGCGCCTGGTCGCTCGTGTACGTCAAAGTTATCTTTCATAAGAAGATAATCAATAAAACGATTTATATAAAGATGATCCAGAAGTTGTAGCCCGTCTCTGCCGACAATATTTTGATATTTTTACCCTGTTGGTGGTTTTACTGAGCAGGTGCCACTTTTGTCACACGCTTCTTTTTAAAACATGTTTAGACTGTTCAGAATACAAATCCAGGCTCTCAGAACCAGAGCGCATGTGAGAAGGTTCCTCCCACTGAAGCGAGTGTTTTCCAAACCCTGTCTCTCAGAGACTTGTCACTTAGAAAATGTTCCCTGATTATGAAACTTTGGCTGAATAGTGCTTGTTCCTGTCTCCAATGTGGCGACACATCCAGGAGCCTGTCTGAGGAGAATCCCAGAATCTGACATCCTCCAGCTCAGGAGGTGCATATGATTACGCACAAGCGTGACGCGTCAACCCGGTCTCACAGTAAGACCGGGTTGGACCTGTTCAGGTTTACGCAGACAATCTTTACATTTAGAATTGGCATACAGATGTAAAATTAATGCAGTAAAATATAAAGCTTTTTATTTAAATATCCATTCATTATTTTACAAGCACAGAGAGAGCCGCATCAGATGGATGGAAGAGCCGCATGCGGCTACAGAGCCGCCGACCCCTGTGCTAGCCTATATTGTCCCCAGCAATTTTTAAACCCCACTCAAGTGTATGGTTATTGTCCCCAGCAATTCTGAAAACAAACTGACGCCCTTGACGGCAATACTGCTTGGCCAAAACATGTTGCATCTCTTTTTAATTCTGTTCTTTCACATAGGATTTGCAGTTATGTTATTAAATTCGTGTTTCTTACTACCTGAAGGATTTTGAATGTGGTAACTTAACTTCCATAAGTTGTATGTCCAGCCAGTCAGTTTAGTTTGATGTCATCAACAGACGCAGGACCCTGAGCTGACCCGAAGGAAGCATGGCATCCCCCAAAGACGCTAGGCCTGTGCCCTATGTACTTTAGACCTGGTTATATGTTACAATGCCGCCAATATTTTTAACAACTGGACATCATTTTATTCAACAACATTTCAATGGATTTTCCAGATAATACCACTAAAAATACACATTGTCTCTTTAACGCTTAGACACTTCTGCTAAGTTTTTAACTATACCCTGACGTAGTGTGTAAAATAACGACACTAAATATAAGAATATTAAGGCCTGCATTCAGGTTCCTCTCCCACTTAACCAGCGTCTAGCTTCCATGAGGCAGACATCTAGCCTAGTGAACTAGACCAAATTCTTGCTTTGCAAAGTTTGGTCTAGGCATGCTCCATTGGAACCTCCGCAGCTCCTACCAGGACTCTGGCTAGCTAATCACAGCTCTCTAGAGGGGTTTCAAACACATAAAGAGCTGTGATTGGTCCATAATGGTGGGCCAATCATAGTGCTCTATCTGCTTAGTGAACAAATCACAGAGCTTTATCCGCTTTGTGGGCCAATCAGGGCACTCTATGTGCCTGGTGGGTGGGATGATGCAACAGAGTGAAACAAGAGTATGTCACATTCATTGTCCAGTGGAATGCGGAGATCATTTGAAAGACAACGGTAGAACCCGCCCCACAACCGAGAGCCGTCAATGGAGCATGGCCAGACTAAATAATACATTTATTTAGTCTGGCTTGCCAGGCTAGCAGACGTCAGCCGGATTCGTCGGCGGGTTACGTCACAGCGCCACAACCAGGCCTGTCCCAATTCGAAGACTCCTTCAAATGCGGTCGACGAATCCGGCCTTCTTTTCGCCTGAATGAAGGATGGGTCCGGTGTATCCTTCAATAGGTAGCATTTCCCAAGATGCCTTGCGGGCCGGCCGGCAGAAAAACATAAAAACAATGGCGGACAGTGAAGCGGGAGCTGTTGGAGAGGATTGCGCATATAAATGTCAGTATAAACTTGAAAACTGTTAGGTTAAGGACTTTTTGTGATACATGAACATTATTTTAGTTAGAAATGTTACAGTAAAAGTGCTTGTATTGCGGTCTCGGCTCGTATGTTCGGCCGCTCGGTGTCGTACTTCTCCCGCTACGTTTTCCCCCTGATTTTAATAGAAGTTTGTATTTTAGGGACAAAAGAGAAAACCAGGGAATTTATTAAGCTTAGGGCGGAGATGGACCACATGATCACTGGAGCAAAGTATTCGGCGGCTGTGGCATGGAGGTACAATAACGTCTCATATTTTAAAAACTGGTTTCAGTTTATTTTTTTCTGCGAAAACATGAAAGGAATAACCCGTTGTCCTCTTTTCTCTTCCTGTTTCTTTTCTTACATGTTTGTTAAGACTTCTGGAGAAAATGGGCATCCAGGGGAAGGTGCCAGCGATGAACAGCTTCTGGAGCTGATCTGGGAGGACATGAGGCTGCAGAGGGAGGCAGAGCAGCAGAGGGCACAGGAGAGAAGGGAGAGCTTTGACAGCTTTTTACTTTGCTAGAAAAAATGGTTAATAAAGATTAAACATGTACATATAAAAAAATATCTAAATAAAATCAGTTCTGCATTAAACTCTTGAATTTTATTTTTGTTTACAAATGAGAATTGTTTACTAGAGGGTATCTGCTGGGTCTTGAAAAGTCTTAAAAGGTGATAAATCGGTTTTGGTTCAATTAAGACCATTAGAAAGTATTAAAAACTATTATCACATCTTTGCTCAGGCTCAGCTTGTCGAAAGTATTTTCTCTGAATTAGCTCTCCAACAGTCAACGAAATGATTAAAAAGCTAAATAAAACTTCGAGCTCCATCGTTTAAAGTTCCTTCTCCCTTCTGCTCAGCGGTTCCACGGTTGCTAGGCGACGGAACGTTGGCCGAGGGAGAGGCGGGGATTCATGAAGGCTAGGCCTGTCCAAATTCACAGCCGTTAACATCCGGTCTACTCGGCCGACGGAGGACCCAGCCCACGTCGGCCGAGTAGACTGGGTCCTTCGAAGGATGCAGACCCTGAATTGAGACACAGCAACCATCCTCGAGTAAGTGAAGGTGAAATTTGATGCAATTAATTTCAATGATTGGATTTATGTAATAAAAAGAATCCAATTATATCACAACAAAATTAAATGCACACATGTGACTCTGATCTGAACCTGATATGAGTTGGATGGGTTGTTGTATGTATACTGTATCCATGGGGACTGGTGTTGTGAACTGGCACTAAATAAATAAACCAAATTGAATTGAATGATGTAAGTTATGTGGCAGTGATGAATGGAATGAAGACAAGTGCAGAGCAGAAAGAGAAAAGTAACTTTTGAAAGTATGATTTATCATTTTCTTGATGCCTCATGATGACTGCTCATATGCACCTGCATGCTGCTCAGGTAGGCACTGATGCAACATGCATTTACCATACACGTGCAAGAAAAGCAATAAATAACAACACCCCTGCCTCAGCCCCCTCCTGCCTTTGTGATGCTCTGTGCAAACATTACCTGCCTTCCCACTGAGTGGCACACACCTGAATCTGAGGCCCTGTCCACACGTAGCCGGGGATCTGCCAAAACGTAGATATTTTTCTACGTTTTGGCCTGTCATCCACACGAAAACGGAGTTTTTTCACACGAAAACGGATCTTTTTAAAAACTCCGGCCAAAGTGAAGATCTGCGTTTTCTCCGTTTTGGGTGTCTGCGTGTGGACAGACAAAACCGGAGTTTTAAGGTTCGCAACGTCACTTTCCGCGACAAAAAAATGCTGACATCACGTGTGCGACCTGTGTTTACACTAGCCGACAGCATGGATGCCCTCAGAGCTGCGCTCGCTTTATCAATTGTCCAAGCGCTTTTTGCTTGTTTGTTTTTGCAAGCGGAATTACTGCTCCTTGCAGAAGACCACAGACGAAGGACGAGGTTAAGAACGGGGGAAGTACTGCCGCCTACAGGTCTGGCATGTCCTTAACAACGTATCTATCCGAGTACGTGTGGACAGTTTTTTTTTAAACGGGGTGGTGTGGATGCAAGTTTTTGGAGGGGCGGATATTCGTTTTTTTTTAAAAACCCGGCTACGTGTGGACTAGGCCTGACTCATGCATAAAGACAAACGGAGACAAACGTGATCTGATCAGGTGAAAATCTCCTAGCAGTTGTTTTCCTGTACGAAGTGCCTTCAAAGCTCAGTCATGATGCTCCACCAGAAGCCAAACACTCATTCAGATACTAACACATCTGCTGACGTTCTTTACTAATTCAAACCTTAAACTTCAGCACCGTTTTTTTTTAAGACTGCCTTAGTGAAAAGCCGTCGGCCGAGCTGAGAATTCCCTCAGCAGCATCATTTAGGTCTGCTGATAGAAAGCATAAGGGACAAGCAGAGCGAAACACGAGGAGTGGATGCCTGTTGCCTTCCAGCCTGTGGCAATACATTAAATATGCAAAGTCATTTGGCCCAACATCACTCTGGAGTGCCAATACTGGAGTCGGCAGAGAGTGGACTGTAATAACTCTCTCCAACCACAGCAGTAAAGCTGCAGCTCCCCCGGCTGCAGGATGATTTGGGCCTCACTTCCACTGCCTGAATTTCACCAAATTGAGTTAGAATGAAAGATAATGTGTAGAAACAAGACCTACTGTAAGGCTGTTTTCTCCTGAGTCACCAAATGTCCATCTGACTGAAAAAAACAAGACCAGGGTGGCAGTTTATCATTACATTTGTTTTCTTTCTATAGGCTTTAAATGAAATGGCCCCCTTCTTACTAAATAATGCATACATAAAACTTTCTCATTCTCATTATCCTCAGTGCACGTATGATCACACAGGCCTTCCCTGCTTAATTAGCACATTCTCATCACCATAAAAGCGGAAAAACAATTACATTTAATTGCATTTATTGCGTTTGATGTTATGAAGAGAGAGAGAGAGAGAGAGAGAGAGAGAGAGAGAGAGAGAGAGAGAGAGAGAGAGAGAGAGAGAGAGAGAGAGAGAGAGAGAGAGAGAGAGAGACAGAGAGCAAAGATGTCCTCAATGTTCAGAAAGTAGATGAAACTGCAAGCTTTGTCTTTGTCCCAATTTGTCTTTAACATTCTTCCCATTCCCACCTCCCTTTCGGTGAAATATATTGCTCATAGCACTTGAATATGTAGCCGTCCTGAGTCGGTTGGTTGAAAAATGACTTTCATCTAGGGTTTGAGCAAAAGCAAATTACCCCTCCAGTGGTATAGATCATACTTAAAGAGGTAGGGTTGGATACCGAGACGGAGAGAGGAAGGAGATGTCGGGGGGCTAAAGCAAAGCAGTTAAGATGCACTTTCGTTACCAACGAACTCAGGTAAATTGGGGTCAATAAAGCATAGAGGACGGGAGGGAGCGTTCGTTAAAAGAAGAGTCTTTGGGTGTAAATAACACTAACATTAGATGTGAAGGGAGAACATCCACTTGGTTCAGCTGAACACAACGCTTCGATTTTTAAAATCAAAATAAAACAACGGGCTTTTTTGTGGCAGCTTACTGATTTCTTTTTTCTTCATTTTCTTCAGCCTCAAGGGGGACATTTTCAAAATGATGCCTTCAGACTCAAGTGTAGCTGGGAGTTTTTTTTTACAGAACTTTATCACAGAAGAAAATCAAACATCCATTTTTGATTGACTTCAGACAACAAAGAGAAATCAAAATCCTAGCATTCCTTGACGGAATACATCTCACCCGCTGCCTGTCCTGTCAGACCTTTAAACTTAGATCATCTCCTGTTGAGAAATGATGAAATTTAAGCTGTTTTGGTCAAATCTTGAACTGAAAATGAGGCTCTATCAGAGACCAGTGTATGTTGTTCATCTCTGCCTCTCTGTTTCATCCAGTTTCGGTAGATCTTTTTCCAGACATGTAGAAAAAGACAGATTTTTATAACTTTCTTTTTGTAATGTTTTGACTGACCGTTGGCATGTTTCTGAAGAAGGTAATAAAATTAGCCTTTTTAAGAACCTGACAACATGCATGTTTCTGCTGTTGAAACTTCAGGGCATGGGCGTCCCAACTTCAGCAGGCAACTTCACAGGTATGTAATCAGAAATGCTCATCAGAGGAGCTGAGCAGAACCTTTGGTTAACTCAACCCTGATTGGTTGTAACTCAGTAAGAAATTATGTCACATCAGACGTCGCCCAAAACAACCAGCATTAGTAAAATTGGAAGAGTTGCTGGTGAAGCAGAATGGAAGGAAAAGAATACAGCTTTAATATAGCCGTAAGTAAACTCCCAATAAAGCAAAACCCCCACCACGGCGTAGTTTACGGGGTTGTGTGGATTCACAGAGCCCCGTGAAAGGCAATAATACTTTGTCTGATCACATTTTACATCACACAGCAGATTTCCCGGTCCTCTGAACAGATTAAACTTTGGCGTACTTGGACAAAATTAAACTTTTAATGTTATTCATGTCCGTGGATGCTTTTTGGCACTGTCACACACTGCCGAAGTAGTCACAATATCCTGACATCTGTGCAAAGTCCTGAAAGGGCAGAACAGGTATGGAGTCACTAGAGGTGACAGGACTGAGCCATCATATCTCTCAGTAAGACAAGGAAGTGTGCAAACCTCTGTTGGACCAGACCACAGTTACGTATTTGGCAACCTCTCAAAATCTGGATACTCCCAGTACAACCTGGAATGTGAGTGTGCCAACAATTATCTTTGATGTTTTCCTCTCGTGTTAGCATAGCTTGAGCTAGCAATAGCAGTAGTAGGGCTGGCATTGTTCTGCGGTTAGCATTACCATGACCAACATACTGACGTCATTTGGGAAGATTTAAGGTGTTGAGTCTACGCTTGTGCCTTTGTCAGCAGCCATTACAACATTATTAATCTAAGGGTGTTTCAATGTCACGGTGCCTGGCCTTGCGAGGCGATGTCTTGCGAGGCCAGGCACCTTGCTAACGAGGACACTGTCCTTCCTTGGTCAAATAAAAATGTTAAATGGGACAAACTTGCATCAACGTCACGTGGCACGGGAGATAACGTTATATTTTATACGTATACATTTCAATATAAATAGATGATGAGACTTTTACTTTTTAAATGGTGTATTTATTTGTTCAATTAAATATATAAGCGAGTTACCACCTGCTAGCCACCGAAGCTGCAGCTACTAAATAACTAACCAACCATAGAAAACTTCTTTGGATCTAAAAGAACCATTTGAAATTAGTTGACTTGCTTTTAAACTTGAAATTTGTCCCCGAAGTAGCTGCCGGCTTCTGATCCGCCATCCTTTTGAAAATACCGTGGTGTATTCTGGGTAAGTTTTGAACAAGGCAAGGCTACAAGACACCTCCCATGTCTCATTGCTCAGCTAGCTAAACGGAGAACACACGCCTTGGTAGAGCATGTACATTGGAACACGTCTTGGCGGTTCCTGATGACGTATCTCCCAGGCAACCGGGGCGGGGCCAAGACATCAAGGCAAGGTTCCTTGATTTCCTTAAGTTCATTGAGAAACATTCTTACTTTTAAACCACAACGGCTGCCTTAAACTTTAGATGTACATGGTTATTTCAGACATTTTCATTAAAATCCTTAAGATGTTTTGCTAACAGGCAAACACAGCTGACTCTACTGGTTAATAGCTAACTTTTGTGCTGCTAACATCCATCTTTTACAAAAAAAAAAGAAAGTTTTAGCCATTTTTGTGTTTGTTAATGTTGATTAGCTGTGACAGCTGGCTGACTTAATGACAAGTCTTTGAGATTTGTATGAAATCCAGCCAGAAATGCAGGAGCTATTTAGCAAACAAAAAGACAAATGCACAAACACCAATACTCTCCTGTCACCCGCAGGTGAAAAAAAAACAAACAAACAAAAAAACAAATTAATGTTTTGAATCTTCATGTGGGACAAGAGGAGTTAAGATGAGATCACCAATCCTGCCCTGAAGAATGTGTGTGTCTACCCAACAACATCTCTAATGACAAACCCCACTGGAAGCAGAGTGCCCTCACCCTGTCTCAGCCAGCATATCACACAGTCACTCTGGTGTTGACTCTGTCTTGACACCGATGCACACCACACAAGGACATCCATCAGGCTGCAGCGATAACAATGAGTGAGGTGGCGGCGAGCGAGCAAGCGAACGGGGTGATCGGTAGGGATGACAGATGGTTCCGTCAGAATGCGCGTCAGAACAGCATCCAACTTCCTCTTCATCAGATCCACTGACCTCCCGTATCATTTGTTCTCTTTTTTGTGAAATCATATTTCACTTTCTTTCCCACACTTTCTTTGATTATGTCACATAAAAAGGGTTGAATCCAAAAAAGTCTTCGGTTGACAAGAAAATGAGTTTGACTTGCCGTCACAAGTTACTCAGACGGACAAAGATGATGGATGGAAAAGCTGTAATAGCAGCCAGTCTCACATGAATGAGTGAAAGCATGACCTCTTACCAACATATTATGCAGTAGACTCACAAAATGTGTTAAGGTTACTGAAATGGTGCTTCTCCGCCCACGTTCATTTCAGTATGAACATTAAATGTAGATTTTTATTCTCCTTCCGTTGATCAAGAGAGCTTATGTGGTGCACAACAGCCAAGCTGACGATCTAAAATAAATTATATCTTTCAGACAGATTTAAACACATTTAAAATCTTTTGGTGATGCAAACATCTTGCATACTTAATGAGGACACAAGCTTTTATTTAGCAATGCATTCATTTTTGGTGACTTTGTTTTGATTGGCAGAGTTTGTCATGTTGGGGTTTTACTTGGATTTTGGCTCCAGATCCTCTCCAGTCAGCTGGGCTATGACCCGGCTGAAAGTGATGACGAGTAGGGAAGGACGAATCCCTCTTAACTGGAGGGAAAAGCATTTGCCCGAGGGAGGAGTTGTCATCTTAAATCACGGGTGACCAGTCAGAGCAATCGACGTCTGTGACATCATTAGCTAACAACCTAAATGTGCAACAGAGACTTTTAAAAAGCAGGAAATCATCTTCAGGGTAACAATGAGCCTTCGGTTGGCAGTCGGCAGGTCAGCTGACTTTATCGGTTATATTTGAACAGCAGTAAATTATGTGGACACGCCTATCATTTGTGTTTCTCATCTTCAGTTCAATTTAAATATAATGTTCAGTCATGAGCTTCATGAGAATAGGAGTTTTTTTTACTGTTAATCCTGTTTCTCATGTCCATGCTGCAGGTGAGGCTCTGGTTCTGTTGATCGTCGCACCTGTCCTGTGTTAGCTAATCACTCCCTCTGTGTTCATACATCCAGGATTTTATTCTTTCTGCGCCAGATCCGTGTTGTTCTCTTGTCTGCCCTGCCCTCCTGTTGTACCAGCTCTTGCTTAGATTTGTTTTTATCCTCTTTCCTTCGTTTTACCTGCTAGAGACATTTTGGACCTCACTGCTTGCCTGCTTCATAGGCTTGAATGCTAAAATGGTTCAAATCTGACTTCCCCCCCCCCCAAATGTGACCCATATTAGGTCTGTTTATGACTGTGTGAAAGACGGGGATATAATTGTTCCAAATCAGACCCTGGCCACTTTCATTTCCCTAATTCAAAGTGACCTCTGTCTCAAAGGTCACGTCGCACTTCATTTGACTTTTACGTGATTGAGGCATGACAGACTATGAGTAAATCTGCACTGGAGGAGGTGGGAAATGTGATCACATGTGACATGTAGAGTCCACATTTTTGTCTGCAGAAGTATCGTCCTGCGAATGACATCACGTCTTCTTCTGCACAAGTGGGTCACTTCAGGGCGGTCGACTATTCACACATTCACATTTCAATTATGGTGGGACCAAGCCCCACAAAAGAAACCAGATCGCAGCAGAAAAAAAAAATCAGAGCTGAGCATGAAGACCTGCAGAGTTAGTCCTGCATTTGGGTCCTTTTTTCTTTGAACTATGGATTGTGACACTTGTGCAACGTTTTTATCTTGCACAAGGATCATAGTTTATTGCTGTTTTGTGTTGCTGTCCTGGCTAGGACACTCTTGCATAAGAGCTTTCCAACTGATTTGAAAATGTACCCATATTTAAGTCGGTGTCTAAGTGCCACCACCAGGTCTGCATTGTTTAAATAATAGAGCATTTAACAGCATGCCCGTATACCACTTACAAGTCTTTAGGTTCTACGGAGATCTTTACGGTGCACTTCTGATTTACTCACTCACACTGAATGCCTTGTAATGTGCTGTATATTTCAGTTAACATATGCAGCGATCTGATTCGTTGAGCGGATGGGGTTCAGTTGGAGGACAAACTCCTGTTAACTGCTCTGTAGCAGCCTCATTTGCAAAGCAATAAAGGGCAAGTGTGAGGAGTAAAATAAAGACTGCTGATCAGAGCAACGGTAAAACGTGAGCTGGAGCTGTTGTGAAAGGTGGAAAACCGAGACGACGTGAAAATGGAGGCCGTGACACTGAGTGAGACAGAAAGAAGGAAAGATCAGATTAACGGGCACTTTAAGGAATCCATAGGGCAAAAATACCTGGCAGGAAATTAAATGTCTGATAAGGTGTAAAAAAACAACATGCACGTCAACATGTCATAAAATCAAATGGATTGAATAGATTTGCCTTAAAACAGATTAAATTATAAGATACGTTCTTGATCTGAGACTGAAGCTGAAAAAGAGGCAGAATATGAAAAATGACATGAGTTAATCGATGACGTGCAAAAACAATTAGCCTTAAGAAATTCAGTCTGACAAGAGCAAAAAGGAAACGAGATGAGCTAAAGGTGGTGAGACTAAAGAATTGAAGAGACACAGCTATAAGAATGACGTTAATTTGCTGGAACTAAAATAGAAGGTCAAAAGGCGCTAATGTACTCATCATCTCTCTGAAATCAGGGTATTTGCGGTCTCTAGTTGTCCATCAAACTGAATAAATTACCGCCTCAGATCACAGAAACACCCTCAAAATGTGACTGTGTGGGAACCTGCTGATAAAACCTACAGGGAATACAAAGTTCTGCACCGAGGCCTGCTTAGTAATTGATTAAAGCCTGGATTTGAGAAAAGGGATTTTTGATGGCCTTGCTGTGAGCGAGATGAGAGAGATCAATGCTCCGCCTAACAAAATGACGCCGCTGTGTTTCAGAAGAGCTCCAGAGCCTGACGGAGACGCCGTATAGCTCTGCAGATCGCAGCTTTAGATACTCGGGCTAGCCTGATAACGTGTGACACACAAGCCTCCACATGTCCGACGCATATGAAGATCCAACGGTGAATCCTCCAGCTTCTTCTGTCCCCAGTCGCCTTACAGGTTTTATCACTTCCCCTTCCATGGAGCGGTACACAGAGGTGGACCGAACGACTGGCATCAGCTCCCTGACTAAACGCCTGTCTGCATGTTAACTCAGCCAAAATCTTTAGTCACAGATGTTATAAACATGCAAATGTGGGAATTCATTTTTTTTTTTCATCTTATTCACTGAAAAGCATTTAGAAGTGGGAGATTAGAGACCTGAGGTGGATAGTCACATCAAAGTCGGATCACGCTTACATCTCTGCCCTCTCGTTCTCCTTTTTTTTCACTCTCTTGTTCTTCCAGTCTGGCTGTGACTCTCCCTGCCTTCCCTCCATGAATGCGTGGGTGCAGGTTCCTATGGCAATGCCAGTCTCTCTAAGCCCGACCCGCATGTCACCTCTTTCAGAATATCTCTACTTCATTAATATTGGACACATATGCAACACAGACAGACTCTCTTGCCTTTTTTCATTAGACGTGCGCATGTTGTGATTTGTGCTGCACACTAGATGTAAGTTGCTCATTAAAGATGGTGATTTTCAGATTAAGAGCCCAGACTGGTAAACAAGGAAATTGCACTCTCCAGAAACAACTTCCTAATTTTCTGCACTTCAACCTCTCCATGCTGCAATAAGGCTGATAAGAAAGAAAAGACTCTTCAATGATAATTAAAGCAGGTATTCATCACAGGCACATCAGGGCTACTGATAATTAGCAATGATGCAACACTTTTTTTGTTTATCCTTAAGGGGGTCTTTCTCTTTGCATTTTCCCTCTGGTGACAGCACGGTGGCCTCATTTAAAAACAAACAGGGTAAGGTTTTGGCTCAAGGACACTTCGGCAGACTGGTGACTCTAACAGCCAGCTGATGGAGATCTAGAGGTGAAAAGGCTGCTGATCAGACACGTTCAGCTTATGGTTCCGGTGACTTGCTGAAGAAAGAAAAAGGTGTTCTTCAGGGTAACATTAGAGGAACAAAAACACACGTATGGCCACACAGACTAGTTTCTTTAGATTTGATGTAATTATTAACTAACTGACTGCAGGTTTAAGGTACTTCCCTTTTTTAATACACATCTGACACTATTTTATTTTTCAGGAATATCCTTAAGATACAATGTCCATCTTATCTATTTGCAACGACCCATTTGAGACTGGGTAGCAGAGGTAGCAGATTCAGGTGAGAACCGCCTTGGCTGACTTCATTTAGTGCAGAGGAGCAGCAGATTTGCTCTGAGTTTTCCCAGATGAATGAGTTCCTTCTCCTTTCTCTAATGTAAGGCCATTTCACTTCCTTAAAATTGTGGAACACTGAAAGACATTTTTTTATATTTCTGATCAAATTCAGTCACTCTACCAGCTCAGTGGTATGACTGTTGACCCTTAGGCTGGGAGATTGGGGTTCAATTCCCAGTCGGATCTTACCAAAGACTTTAAAAAATGGGACCCAATGTCTCCCTCCTTGATGCTCAGCTTTTAAGAAGTTGGATGGGGGCAACTGATGGGACTTCAATATTTTTCATGCAGGCTGAACATGAAAGTAGTCTTTGGTAAAATTCTAGGATTTGAAAAGCTTGACAGATTTACTTCACACTGTCACGTCACATCCATGGACTCACCCACCTTGACTCACGACAGGCTGTTGTTGGTTTGGTTCAGGAAACTGCAGCAAAAGTTTTGGCAAGCAGAAGCTAACTGTTAGCATCAGTAACTCTACCATAGACCTCCTTCAGGCTTGTGTTTTTTGTGGAGATAAAACCTCACTGTTGCAGAGCAAACTGAGTCAGTGGTAGAGTTGCGTTGTTGATAGCCGATCTGAGGCGAGATGTCCAAATATCAGCAAATGAGACTCCAAAGGTGGATCACTGACTTCCTGACAGACCGTAGGCAGTGCGTGTGGCTGGGGAAGAATGTTTCCACCACTAAGACAATTAGCACAGGATCTCCACAGGGCTGTGTACTTTCTCTTCTGCTCTTCTCCCTGTACACAAACTGCTGCACCTCGAGCTATGACTCCGTTAAACTGATCAAGTTTGTGGACGACACCACCCTCATCGGGCTCATCTCTGACGGTGATGAGTCCGCCTACAGGAGAGAGGTGGAACGGCTGGTGTACTGGTGCAGCAGCAACAACCTGGAGCTCAATGCTCAGAAGACAGTGGAGATGATTGTGGACTTCAGGAAAGTAACAGCCCCATCTCTCCCCCTCGTCCTGACGGACACCTCCGTCACCACTGTGGACTCCTTCCGCTTCCTCGGAACCACCATCACACATGACCTTAGGTGGGAGCCATCCATCAGCTCCCTGCTCAAAAAGGCCCAGCAGAGGATGTACTTTCTGCGGCAGTTGAAAAAGGCCAAGCTGCCGGCCCAGATGATGGTGCAGTTTTACACAGCCATCATTGAGTCCATCCTCACTTCCTCCATCGCTGTGTGGTACGCTGGAGCCACAGTGAGGGACAAACATAGACTGCAGCGCATTGTGCGCTCTGCTGAGAAGGTGATTGGCTGCAGCCTTCCATCTCTCCAGGACCTGTACGTCTCCAGAACTCGGGGGCGTGCAGGTCGGATAGCAGCTGAGCCTTCTCACCCTGGTCACAGACTTTTTGAGCCGCTTCCCTCAGGCAGGAGGTTACGGTCCATCCGGACCAGAACCTCCCGCCATAAGAACAGCTTCTTTCCGTCTGCCGTCAGACTTGTGAACAGCTTATAAACACACAACCATGCTCGTCTTCTGTACTCAACACAAAGTCATATTATCGGCCATGTTACCATCACCTGCCTTGTTTTAGAGCTGACAGTTTCATTCTAGTTTTTTTAAATTATATTTTATTCTATTTTATTCTATTTTTAATCTTATTATTCATGTTATATGTAGCACATTAGTACCGAAGCAAGTTCCCAGTTTGTGGTTTGTTCACTGACAATGGCAATAAACCTGATTCTGATTCTGATTCTGATTCTGATTCTGAAATCCTGTCATCTGAAGCTACTTTCTCCTCCAGCTAAATTCTCCATAATGATAAAGGCACTTCTGGGCTTTTCCTCCCCTGAGTACGACTTACAAGGCATTCATTCCTACTAGAGACCATTGTTATTGAATAAACGAGTGTTCCACAGCTTTAAAGCCAGGATCTTAGTTCTTCAGTCATTAACCAGGTGTCATCACCACAGATGAAGGTAGCAATGTAGACGGACCAATGACTTAAACACTAATCTAAGTGCTTCTAACTGCTTCTGTTGTTCAACAGGTGCTGCATGTTGGGATTGCATGAACATGAGTCTGAGCAGAACAAATGTGAGACATAATCATTATGTTTCAGTTCTTCATAACAGAGAACAATGGCTTTCATTAATGTTGTCAAAGTCTATCATTCCTACCATCACCAACAGAACAAGTCACCAAGACACTTCTAGAGACTTGAAACAAACACCTATTCCCGATCCAGAGGAAGCATTTAACCTTGTGCAGTTTAGGACCTCAGGTGTAGAGGTGCTGAGTTTTATTTTACCTGTCTCTCCCCTGGCTCCAAGTGTATACGGTCATGACTAAAGGAGCTATAGCAGATCCACATTCTCTGCACAAAGCTGAGATGTGAACCTGAGATCATGTGTGTGATGGTTACATGTCTTGGTGTTAAAATCAGTCACTGGTTTTCAGACAAAACAAAACTCAGCCAATTACCAATACAAAAGCCCAGCTGCG
Source organism: Nothobranchius furzeri (assembly GCF_043380555.1). Lineage (NCBI taxonomy): Eukaryota > Metazoa > Chordata > Actinopteri > Cyprinodontiformes > Nothobranchiidae > Nothobranchius > Nothobranchius furzeri. Next base: position 8,369,592 of record NC_091744.1, on the reverse strand, counting down.
TCTAACAGAAAGTATTCTCCAGACAGCCAACAAACAACCTTACATGTAAATGTCTGTTTCATGAGTCTGAGTGTATTTATAGTTCCGGTCTCGAGTCCTTTGAAGCAGAATACCTCAATGGCTTATTGGATCCAAGTAACTTCATTATTCGCCACAGTGCTGCTGGTTCTACGACACACTCAGATATTATTGCAAATTGTGTTTCCAGGTCTTTCCATGCAGTAAGTCTTTGAGGCAAGCAGGAAAGATGTCCAAATAAACAGCAGCTGTCTCTGGGAGACTTCAATCTGGCATGAGATAATGGGCTGTTATACGACTACAAAGCACACGAGGATCCTCAGAAACATTCATTATGGAAAAGCTAACATCTTTAACTCTCTGCTGTTGCTATTGTCTGGTATTGTTATCACACAGTGAAGTTATAGAAGCTGCTGAAAAGTTCCCTTCACATCTAGAAAAATCCATAGAACTTAGTACTATAGACCCTTTTACTACCTACGTCATCAAAAGTTGCGCGCGCAGCCTGGCAACGAGAGTGAAGGCTTCCTCATTCACACTCGATACTAAAACAGCGTTTTAAACCCTTTGTTTTGAAGTTCTGAGCACATAAAAATGTCGGGTTGTTGCGTGTATGGATGCCAGAATCGCTTCTCTTCAAGCAGTGGACTGAAACTTTACAGAATTCCGAAGGGAGCACATCCACTTCAACAAAATCGGAGGCGTCTGTGGCTGCAGGCCATCAAAAGGGTTGATGAAAACTGGACTGAAAACACGATCCGAAATGCTCGAGTTTGTAGCGCCCATTTTCTATCAGGTAAGGTAATTATGTACTAAGATTACATATAAATTTATACGCTTTATTTCATGCTTCAAATTAACATTTCATTCTAATTCATCTGTATTTTCCCACTGCATAACTGTATTTCTCTAAAATTAATACGATTGTACTCTGAGCACGCTAAAAAAAAGAAACCTATGCTATACTCACCCTGCCATGCAGGTACCGTTGGCTGTGAAGACGTAGTTCTCTGGTTTGTTTACTATGACCCAAGCCTCGTACATAGCAGTCTTGTGTCCTTGTCTTTGGCTAGGAAGGACTTCTGCCTTCAAGACGCAAAACGTGGCCACAGACAACATAGTTGTATGCATCTAACGATTTGTATGCCCGTAGCTTCTCACGTGTGTACTTACTGGGCCTCTCCACTAAAAACGTATATATATCGGGCCACTGGATATCTGGCCACGCACCTACATCTTCCACCCATTCTGTAATGCCACAGGGATCCGGGAGTCTGTTGCCATTCGTTAAAGTGAGTTTAAAAATATAACATTCAATATTTGCCGGTGATAACCCCGCAGCGTAGCTTGATAAAGCCTGAAACAACGCCATTCTCTGTTGCCAAGCTGCGCGCGCATTCTCGCTGATGTCATATTGTTTACAAACAGTAAAAGGGTCTATAGGTTATCCATAAACGCCCAATTCATCTTCATAACATCGATTCAAAATGGTTTCAGCGCTTATCTTCTTTTTTCTTATTTAACACAGTGAAGTAATTTGTGTTTTCCAGGTTGACATCTATCAGGTTTCCAGGTTGTGTCATTCACAAAGTATTAACAGGATCCACCTATTTTTGTCCTGTTGAGGGTCACAGGAGGCTGGAGCTAATCCCATCTCATCTGTCACAGGTGAGAAGGAGGGACGTCCTGGACAAGCTGTCCCATCACTGGACCACATAGACAACCACTCACACACTCAGTCGACCTCACCTGCACCACTACAGATACCACTCCAGATGTCACTACACAGTACATTCATGCAAATATCTAAATTTTTCTGACAAAAATCCTAAAATCCTCCATTAGGTGGTGATATTTCCCACATTAACAACATATCAATGTGCAGAGGAAGAAGTCTGCTTTGCAAAATATTGGCCCAATCTCAATACTCGCACTGCACCCTGCAGTCTTCAACAAAGTCCACTTGGAGAAAGTGTGCAGTAAGGCATTGAGTGCGTAGTACACACGTGTGCAAATTATTGCTGAATTACCAACTTTCAAAAAAACAACCAGTTATTTGTAATAAATTTACATTCATTGCTGCTGTGTCTAAAAGTTTCTGAGCATCAACTAATTGTTCTAAAATGAATTTATTTCAATAGAAAATTTGCATTTTCAGAAAGGCACTTGAGCCTTTTCTCCCGCAGCAATGGATTGTGGGTGAGTGCGAATCAAGGGTGCAAAACGGGCCATGATCAACTTCCGCACTTCGGGACACCCTACACACTCGCACCCCTGGCCGGGATCGTGCAACTGAAGGGCGCAAGGGTGGAAGTGTGGGCCATTCTCTCAGAAATCTGGTTTCATTTTCATTATTTTCACAACTTTATTCGTGTAATTATTTAACACAAATTCAAAGTTAAAAGGAAACAGAATCCAGATAAAGTGAGACTAACATAAAAACAGGTGGATTGTTGCTTTAGCTTCTATTGCATATAAAGTAAGAGTGGGCATGTGCAAATTAGGCTGCCTTGAAATACTGTGTGTAGCTGAAAATCTACATTATAGAACATTCATAGTGGGATTGTGTGGCTCTGATAATGACTAATTATTCAAACCTAAACACATAAAGACTTCAGACAAGATTCAAAGCAGATACCTTCTTTCTGCAATTTGACAGCTCTCAGCACAACACCACAGGTTTATTTCTATAACATTATGGTAATGTAGTTCAATATTTACTAACTAGTTTATTTCAAGGGACTGAAAAAGCAAAATAATAATAATAATAATAATAATAATAATAATAATAATAATAATTCCTTTTTAGCAGTGCTCCAAAAAACCTTTGGGAAAAAACAGCATTTGGCTTAGTTATTAACTTTCTCTTTACGCTTCTCCTCACACAGCAAATTAATTCCTCTCTGATGGTTATTATTTCCCCTAATGCTTGTCCTTTTTGGGTCTTTTTGATGTCTGGCAGGCTGTTAATTACAGGCTTTTGGTCTGTCCTGTTTTTTGTGCTTTTACATTTTTGATCTCCTCCGCGTCAAATCTCCTCACTGGATCCATAATTCTTTTTGTTCAGATTGTCCTTACTGGCAGGTCTCCCTCATCAGACACAGATCTGTTTAACATGTAAAAATAGTTCTAAATTAGTGCTAAGCAAGATTCTTGCCATACTTTCTCTAACTTTTTCTTTAACTTCCTGGAGCTGCTCAACCTTACTTTGACCTGTAAAGGTGACAATTTATGAAAAACGCACCTTTTGCTTCCTTTTGCGTTGCCATGTGGGTCTCAGCTGCCTCTACATAAAGCATCCATTTATTTTCTGTCAGTGGTTGATTTTAGGAATTATGTGCCTAAAACAAGCCTTTAAAAAAATCCTCATTTTTGATGTCACAAACGGGGCAGAGCAAGAACAGGAAGAGCAGGGGCTCTACTCTGAACCCTCCTGGAAATCGGAGCTTCTCAGCTCGTAGCAGCCTGAGCGAGAATGGGTGGGCGTGTCCAGTTCCAACTTGTTTTCTTAAAGTGACAGAGCCCTGAAAAGGCTCAATCTGGAAGGTACTGAAACTGTCAAAAATAAAATTGCTGAACTCATTTAATGTGACAGGGGTTTAGGGCAAAGGCTTTCATAAACATGTTTTGAATCAACCATATAACTATTAAGAAAAAAAGTCATAATATGTCCCATTTAAAATGGTGTCCCTTTCGTTAAAGGTGCATTATGTAGGAATGAAGTAAAAATGAAATCATGCAGTAAAATGTGGTTACTGAAACCACTTTAAAGAGCAAGTCACCCCCAAATCAACTTTTTTTCTGATAAACTATATAAATGTGTGTCTAATCGCGCTACAGACACGTGTTGTCAATAGTTTTGCACTTTAGTGCAGTTTAGTTAAAATGTTAATTTTCTGCCTAAAACTGTCAGTGTTGTGTCGTTGTCAGGTAAAAACTCTGCACTGCATTTGACTTAAAATCTGCCGTTGCCATTGGCTAAGAGGTACCCTAGAACGTTAGCTAGTACCACATGATGTCACAATGTCATTGTGAGCCTGTGTGTGTATGTATTTGTTAGCGGCTCCGCCCTCTGGGTCTGCTAGGCAACAGCCTTTGTTGCATTTTTTTAAACAGGAAGTGGGAGTGGAGTAATACTCTGGTAGGGGGTGACTTGCTCTTTAAACAACTCTGGGGCTTTTTTGCTGGCCGTCATCAAATTGTAGTTGTCGAGGCTGAGGTATTAGCTCGCAGGAAACATGGCAACCCTACACTCACTGATGATAAATGCCTCCTTCCTTTGTTTTGAAAGGAGAAAAACTGACAATCCCCCTAACCAGCTGGATGTGAAAAATGTTGCCAAAATGACTGAAACATTAGACTCTTTTGGGATGTTGTCACTGTAAAATTCTCACCACAGTCTTACATACTGCACCTTTAATTTCATTGCTAAACATTAACAGAAAATGACTAGCTTCTATTTACTCTTGTGAATCGACAGTTAAAAATGTTTCATGAAGGATTCAAATTGAATGGGATCAATATTAGTGTTCTGGATCAGAAGCCAAGCAACGGCTCCTAGCTGGTCTCTGATTGGTTACTCATCTATTGATGCACAGCTGCTAGCTGCACACATCAAAGGGCTTTGAGGATCCAAAAAAAAAGTCAACATTTCTTGACATTCATTCATTTTTTTTCTTCTAAAGAAAAATATGGACAAAGTAACATCCTACTGAGCTTCTCAACACACACACACACACACACACACACACACACACACACACACACACACACACACACAAGCATGCATGCATGCACACCCGCACGCACGTACAAATTCAAGTGTTCACTTCCACACGTACTCATCCCAAAGGATCTCATTACCACGATTGACTTCTGGACCTTTTGCTGAGCAGGACACTCCTTTATGTATGTATTTGCATCTCAAGTAAATAAAGTTGCTTAAACGCGTGCGTGTGTGCTCGTGAGCCCGACAAGCGGCTTTGTTGAGGGTTGTGAGGCAGCAGAAGGCAACAGAGGGAGAAAAGAGAGGAGAGCAGCAGAGAGAGCAGGAGGAAAGAAAAGAGGAGTGGGAGCACGCATGGTCAGAGAGGGCAGATGTGAGCTAAATAGCTGAGTCTGCAACTGTAAAGCAGTGAGGGAAGCTAAGGGTGGGTGAGTCACACTGCTGTGTGATGAGGTACAGTGTAAGGACAGAAGGTTTTTTTTTTGTTTGTTTGTTTCTTCCTGAGGGGAAATGTTCTCTGTGGCTGAATGCCTAGTGAGCTTTAAGTTTGCTCAGCATGTGCTGCTTTCAACTGCTTATCCTGTTGAGACGTTTTCTATTTAGACATCTAATCTGTGGGACATTTTTAGCCGGAAAAAAAAAAAAAGCATATTACATGGCCAGAACAGGCTCAAATCTGCTGGGCTTTCTGCAGGATCTTGCATCAGTCTGCAGGGATTTGCTTCCATTCAGTGTTAGTGGGGCAGTCGCTAATGTGGAACAATAGAGCTGCATATTTCTAATCTTCTGACACAAATACACATGTATAAAGATGTTATTCGAATAATTTAATTAAATTTATAAAGCAGCTGAATACCAGTACCCCCACTGACTGGTATGTGTTATTAAAGCTGCTTTCACACGCTTGCAGTGAGCGTCCGCTTCCAAATCCACTCATGTGATGAGATCTGACTGATGTTGACTTTGTTCTGGACTCAGCTCGATGCAGCACAAGGCTGAGCTGTTTACACTGCTGAAGTTTCAAACGATCTCAGTTCTAGCGCAGCGCGCTGACTCGTTCCCGTCACGATGCATCCAATCTGAGTAAATCATACACTCTCATGTAGCGCGCGTGTGTTTTTTCCTAACGAGCATGATTTTACTCATCAGACTGTTAAATTGTTCCCTTTAATCTGAAGCTTGCATGGATCCAGTTTATTAACGTTTTTGCTTTTGAGTTTTCATCTAGTTTTGAGTATATTTTAAACACAAATACATTCTAATCTGCTGCTTGTCCCTTTCTTTTCCTCATCTGTCCTCCGAGACAGCAGTAGCTCAGCAGGTAGAGCCGGTTGTCCAGTAATCAGAAGGTTGCTGGTTCAATCCTGGCTCTGATCAGAGAATGCTGCTGTTGTGTTCTTGGGCAAGACACTTAACCTGCATTGTCTGCTGGTGGTGGTCAGAGGGACCAGCGGTGCCACAACTCCTGTGGCTACATCGTAGCTCATCTCCACCAGCGTGTGAATGTGTGTGTGTGAAAGTGTGAAGGACTGATTGTCTTGTGAAGCACCTTGGGGGGGGGGGGGGTTGTAGAACCCCAAGACGGCACTATGCAAATACATATCATTTACCATTATCATCAGTGGAAAAGGAGGCCTTTTGTTAGCTTAATGAATTAATTCTGCACCAAACTCTGCAGCTGGACAAAATAAAGCTGCTTTGACCAAAAACCAGGGTTACATTTTGCACAATTATCATGCATCCCCATTAAAGTTGTTTCTAAACGAACCATTGCTGATGACTCACTGAAGAACCTCTGTTTAGAGAAATAGGGTTTGCATCCGTTGCAATCATTCCGAACAGCTCCTATCACGACAAGTCAGAAAGGCAGATTTCTTTCTCATTTTTCAGTGGCCCTAATCTACTTCCGTGAAAGCATTAGTTGCAGGATGGGTAGGTGGAAAGCTGCAAGAGTCTTACACAGTATTCAGGACATACGAACATCTCCTCTAATGTGACTCCTCCACTGCTTGCATTCGCTCTTCTTTTGTTGGTAAAAGAGGCAGCTTTGATCTTCACAAATATCAGAAGCCTGAATGTGTTCCACCATGTTGTGGAGCTGTTAATGCTAAAGCCTAACTTATACAGATACACCCAGCTGTTGAACTATTAGAAAGCTTGTGATTGGTCAGGGCGCCATGTCCTTTAAATTTGTTTACAGCACTGCCATTGCTGCCTCAAACAATAAAAAGAGAGATTAAGATATTTAGTGGCAGACATGGAACAGATTGAAGAACATCTTGCGGAAGGGTATGGTTAAGGTTAAGGTTATGGTTAGTACAAAGATATGCAGCAGTTTTAGAATCATTGCATTGGCTCCCTGTACGTTTCAGGATCCATTTTAAGGTTCTTCTGACGGTTTTTAAGTGTCTTAATGGTCTTGGGCCTTCTTATCTCTCAGAACTGCTTTCACCACATGAACCCTCATGGCCTCTGCGCTCCTCTGGCAGGCGTCTCCTGGTCATCCCTAAAGTCAGGACTGCGTCCTTCCAGTATTACGGCCCTCTCCTCTGGAACGAGCTGCCAGAGGACCTCAGGGCCGCAGAGAATGTTCATGTTTTTAAGTCCAGGCTCAGTTTTATTTCTCGTTTTACATAATTTATATTTTATTAATTGATTTGCATGTTTTATATGATTACATTTTTGCACTGTTTCATTATTTAATATTATTATTTAACTGTCTATATGAGTTTATTTATTATGTATTTCCTCACTTTTATCATTTATATTAGCTCTTTTATTTTCATATTTTTACTCATTTTAATCCAGTGTTTCTCTGTAGGGGCCCTCTGCCCCGGCGGCGGTGGTCGACTGTTGCGTCCTGGGCGTTCTATCGATAGTGTTGAAATGGAGGTGGGGGTCTATGCTCCCCTTCCTCTGAGCACCCTGACTTAGTGTGGAAGACCTGATGCTGCCGGGGCGCGTCTTTTGGAATTCTAGGTTGAGCAAGGAAGGTCCCACCTTTCTCGCCTCTGATTGGCTAGATGGGCTCTACTAATATTGGCTGAAAATTCGCGGGGGCGGCAGACAACAGAGGCCTTCACTTGCCTGAAAGCTAAGCAAGCAAAGCAACTGATGTGGATATCTGAGCAGAGGTAAATATGTCTTTGTGAGAAAGCTAACATTAGTTTTTCAAAAGCCACTTTAAAAATAATAGGCATGCCCTCAAATGTTCATCTTATCTGTTGTTTGCTGATGACATAGCTGCCAGTCCAATCAATCAATCAATCAATCAATCAATCAATCAATCAATCAATCAATCAATCAATCAATCAATCAATCAATCAATCAGATTCATTTATAAAGTGCATTTCAAGCAAAGTGCTTTACAAAATGAACCCAGATTCCCATAACAGGTCAAAAACATTAACATACATTTGCAAACACACACACACACACACACACACACACACACACACACACACACACACACACACACACACACACACACACACACACACACACAGGTAAAAATTATATTTGGCTGAGTCCAGATGAGCCAAGTAAGGTAAGGCAAGGAAACGCCATCAGAGGAGCCGTCTGCCCCGGCAGCATCAGGTCTTCCACACTAAGTCAGGGGGCTCAGTGGAGGGGGAGCATAGACCCCCACCTATAGAGCGCCCAGGAAGCTACAGTCGATGACCACCGCTGCCGGGGCAGAGGGCCCCTACAGAGGAAACACTGGATTAAAATGAGTTAAAATATATTAAAAGAGCTAATATAAGGGACAAAAATTAGAAAATAAGTAATAAATAAAATCATATAGACAGTAAAATAATAGTATTAAATAATGAAAACAATGCTAAAATATAACCATGTAAAACGAGAAATAAAACTGTAGTAAATACTTAGATAAAAGCTAACCTAAAGGTTAAATATACTTATTCACACACACACACACACACACACACACACACACACACACACACACACACACACACACACACACACGCACGCACACGCACACGCACACACACGAACACACACACACACACACACACACACGCACAGGTGTTCTGTACTTGTTCAATAAAATCTGTGATGTAATCGGTGTGGTGTATTTTCATCATCATGCCTTTTGATAACAATTTGGAAATACTTTCATAGGCTGAGGCTGTTGCAAGCAAGATGAAAGTGAAGACACATCTTTCATGTGTTTAAATCTGTATATTTAATTGAAACAAATTCAAAGCTGATTGTGATTTAGACCTATTTTTCAGCAGTTGTCATTATTCTAAAAGAGAAACAGACCTGCTGCACACAACTGGGCAAAATAGGGCAGTTTTATTAAATTTCATACCCAGGTAAGGCACACACGTTTATCCTATGTACTCTGCTGTAATAAGATAACCTCAATGCTTTAGAGCCATAGACATAAAGTAATCCACAGTGTGATAAATGCAACAAGATTCATAAGTTCACTTCTTAAGTTTTTCAGTTTTTAATCAGTGAAGCAAAAAATAAACTTTTGCAAAACAGGACAGAATGGTGCTAAGTTCTTATTTTCTAAAGAAAAATTAAATTAAAAACAATCCCCAAAACAGCTGTTCTGTTGGTGGCAAGAGGACAGTCTGCACATAGCAAGGGAAGACGGTTTGCTGCTAAATGAAATAGCCAATCATAGTAGAGCCCATCTAGCCAATTAGAGGCGAGAAAGGCGGGACCTTCCTTGGTCACCCTAGAATTCCAAAAGACGCTGCCGGGGCAGACGGCTCCTCTGATGGCGTTTCCGTGCCATACCTTACTTGGCTCATCTGGGCTCAGCCGAATATAAATTTTTACTGGTGTGTGTGTGTGTGTGTGTGTGTGCGCGCGCGCGTGTGTGTGTGTGTGTGTGTGTGTGTGTGTGTGTGTTTGCATATATCTGTTAATGTTTTCAAGCTGTTATCAGAATTTGGGGTCTTTTTGTAAAGCACTTTGAGTAGCACTTTGCTTGAAAAGCGCTTTATAAAATAAAATCTGATTGATTGATTGATTGATTGGTTGAAAGATGTGCCGCACGTGTTTTATTTGTGGATGGAAATTATGTGAAATGTGGGTTTTAGAGGTGGTGACTGCATGAAGAGGTGGAGGGACAAATGTGTCCATGTTAGTGAGTCTCTGAAATGCATGAACAGAATATAAACTCAATAGTAAACACACTATATTGGAGCAAATACATGTGGCATGATACCATAGAATAGTACTGTGGTGTGAAGAGGGCGGAGTTAACCGTGAGGGTGTGATGTATTAGCACACTGTTGAGGACACGGGAAGAGATAAAGAGACTGGGGAGGGGAAGGCTCGTGGTTGGGAGAACAGTCAGACTGCCTGAGCGAACGCGGAGTCCTGGTGATGGGGGGTGGGTGCCGATCGCAGCTGTTTAGGGCTGCCGGCGGTGAAGACAGCCAGCGAGAGGAGAGGCATTCCGGTGAGAGGAGGGGATGCCAGGCGCCTCCTGCAGTTAGCCAGGGCCGGGACATAGAGGGCACCGCGGCCAGCAGCGACGACTCCCCAGACGTTTGCCATCCGGCGATCACCAGGCCGGAGGATTCAACCGCCACCAACGACATTAGATCCCGGGGCGTTGGACGACGTTGGAGCTTTGACCCCGGGAGAGCGTCGCAACAAACTGACTAGATAAGTGTGCTGCTTATTTTATATGGGGGTGTTTTAGCGGGGAGGGATAGTTTGTATTGGTGCTTGTTGCAGCATGATAATTGTGTACCTTTAAATAAAGAATCGCTATTGTGCTCTAGTGTCTGGTGGTTATTGGAAGGTTCTGACAAGGACAAGACTTCTGTCCATAGCAGACCCACAATAATATTACAGTACTACACCCTCTGTCGTTGCTGACAGAGAAGTATAAATAGGCTTTAAAAGAATACGATGCAACTGTTTCTTATTCTGAATTATTTTCTTGAGCCAGTATTAACTAAAATGATGGTTTACAGGGTAATGAAATGTCACCCAGGCTCTCTACCGCCCTCTGTGTCCAGAATACTGCACTTGGAACTTCAAAGCGCCCAGCCTCCACCTGTTAAAAACAAAACTGAGCCAACAAACCTGGAGCTGCTGCCTGCTTCCAGCACATTTCCTGCATGTTCTAGATCATAAGCACAGCTGATTTGCTTAATTTAGTGATAAATCACTCCTCTACAAAACTAAAGAAGACTGAGGAGACATTTCAGTAGTTAGATTAAGGTGTTAAAAGATGAACGAACAGCAAGGACATAAGTGTCACTTATGCTATGACCATAGATGATTAATAATGGACACGAGGGGGTGCTGAAAGCAAGCACAACTGCCAAGTATTCCTTTGACAGTTAGTTACTTCTAGCTGAGACATGCTATGCTCTCTCCTGGATGCTAAACCAACAACAGCCTTCCGCGGTCGCGAGCCATGATGGGTGAGTCCATGACTGCTAATATAATCCCTGTGACATATAAGGCACTGGCTTTTACTGACCTGCGCATTTCCGTATCTATTTTCTTTTGAAATCAAATGCGGGGACTAGGGGTTGGTGACTATTTTCACTTTCTGCATGCTTGTGAATGCCTGTTCTAAAAGAACTAGTAATATACATTTAGCATTTTAGGGTGTCGCAATTATTTGAAAACATTTCAAATCTGTAACCCATATTTCATAAACCTTCACACCGTTAGCAAGGTCGCATGTATCTTTAGTCATGTTTTTGTCATCAACCCTTCACAATCTTATCTCACATTTATAGTGAGGGTTATCTCAACTAAATTAACCAAATTAAGAGGAGTTCCAAATGCCCAAGATGATGATGGAGAGTTTTGAAAAAACTTTGTTGCTCAAATGTTTATACATTAATCTGATCCCAGGCCTAATGAGACCCCGTGACCCATTCAGAACATTTGAATTATTTTTGGAAAATCTCATTTTCATCTACACTTCGTCACCAACAGCCCTGTGAGAGACTGGCTTTACAGCCGCTGCTTTTGTTAACAAAAACACAAAACTTGACTTACAGACAGTGTTTGGCACACCCAGATTTGCATGTTGTGTGTACAGCCCAAGGGGCCATTTTGGTCTGAAATTTTTAAAGCCAACCATGTGTGGCTAAAATTACAGTTCCACGCTCATCTGCTAGGGCCTGGCAACAAAACAGAGCAAGTTCCCATTGACTCCCATGTTAAAAATGCCAGTTTCATAGCAGAAATAAACATGCTTCCATCCTGGTTCAAATGATACATTTTAGGCTTATTAGATCTTGTTTACAGTCATGACAACTCTGAGGGGGTTAATTTTTATGTAACTCCTCTATTTAAGTGTAAATAAATGCTTGAAATTATGGTCAATGGCCTGTATTTGATATAGCGCGTTCTAGAGTCCTGGAACCCCCCAAGGTGCTTTGCAACACAATCAGTCATTGACACACTCATTCACATCCTGTTGGTGATGAGCTACGATGTAGCCACAGCTGCCCTGGGGCACACTGACTGAGGCGAGGCTGCCGTACACAGGTGCCACCAGTCCCTCCGACAACCAGCAGGCAAGGTGGGTTAAGTGTCTTGCCCAAGGACACAACGACAGCGACAGACTGAGCGAGGCTTGAACCAGCAACCTTCCTACGGGGTGAGCACTTAACACCTGTGCCACTGTAACCCCATATGAACTCTGAATAATCAATGAGCATCAGAACCACATTGGAGCAAGTGCTGGGAGCTATAGCTCCGGGATGAGGCCTTAGCCTCGGCCTCATGTTAAAAGATGTTCAGCCATTTTGTCTCTTTAACTTTAGTTATGTCCTCTGTGTGTTCGTGTTTTGTTATAATTCCATGTTAATCATGGAATTATTTGAACAAAGGGGGCAAGCTGCGGTACTGACTGCACTGATCATCCAAACAGCTTCTGCTTCATTTTTATCAGTAAGAAAAATTATATTTCTGTCTTTTATTTCACTGGTTGAAAGGAGGAAAATGCTGCTTGGGTACCAAAACTCAAAAAGCTGCTAGCTAGCAGAGGCCTCATGGCTTCGCAGTTCCACTGCAGTCAAAGGTTTGCAAGGTTGCCGCTGGAGAGAGGTTTGACGACATGCCTCTCTATTTAACAGCGCAGTGGCAGTGTTGTGATCAGAGATCTGCAAATCTGCTGCTTCATCCTTGCAGAGGAAGCCCAGTGAGGTGGGCACCCAGCCCCTCCTGTCTCTCAGCCGGGAACAGAGCTACGCGCAGGAGGCCACCACCTTCCTTCTTCCGAGGATTCTGAGAAGTGCCGCGCGTCCACCTGGCTTCCATTCTAGGTTTTAGTTGTGCTTCTCAACTGTGGAGCTCTCTGGGGGAGTTTACAGAAACACTGCTGCTCTTTGAGTTGATTTTGGAGTTGCTTTACCACATTCCTCTTGCCATATAGCACCCGCGAAACCTCCGTTAGCTTGAGTCAGCATGTAGCTAATCTCCCGCTGATCTCCGACTGAAGCGGAGCATGACCAGAGCGGCCAGAGCACCCGGCTCCACTTGCAGTGATCTGAGGCTCTGCTTGTATTTTAACAGTTCATAATAAAGCTCCACAAGCTACTAGCATAACAGCCTCACACAGAAGCCAGGTGGCCACATGGGTGGTGTACCCTGGCTTGGGTTAGCCAACTAAGCTAGTAGCTACATTGGTTCATTTGGTTCCAAACCCATCCCAACCGTAACAGCCCCACCCTCAGCTCCACCTCTTTTCCCATTTTTGAATTGTCTGGGCATGACAATTGTGATGCAGCCAAAGTGGCAGTGGTGGGAACCTCCCATTTGCCTTCACACCTGACCCCACAGAGCAATGGGAGGGATATGTCCATCCATTTTATAGTCCTGTGTGATATTTCAAGTTTACGCATCTCAGCTTGTCCTTGACGGAGCTTGCTCTCGTGACGCACCAAGCAGCTTAGCTTTCTGTAAAGTCCCCGACACTCACATCTCACTGCTCTCGTTCTCTCTCTGCCTCTAACCGCCCAGCAATCCACTCTTGATTCTAAGGGACACATGAGGGATTTAATACAATTTGTAAGGGAAGGAGGCAGAGAGGGATGAATGATATACTGACTTCTATATAAGAGGAAGGCTGGGGTGGTAATCTCATTTCAGAATGCTGTGATGAGATTCTGGCCTGTTTTCTCTCCAAGATGATGTGACTTTGGTCCTGACAACATCATCCTGCCGTGTGTGTGTGTGTGTGTGTGTGTGTGTGTGTGTGTGTGTGTGTGTGTGTGTGTGTGTGTGAAAGCACGTCATGCTCCATGATACGGCCCTCTGATTCTATCTACAACCTTGGCTAAAAACAGCATCTCTCTATTTTTGTGCACATGGAGCAGATAAAATCTTTTCCCCTTCTTTCCATAACTCTTTCCTTTCACAGATTATTCTAGAAACAATGTGCAGATCAGTGCTGTTTTTCAGGTGGTGAAACTCATGACGTTTAAAATAAACACACTCTTTAGTTTTATGTCAGAATTATTCAAGAGGCAGCAGCATCAGCCCATATGGAGAGAGAGAAATGTGTTCAGGGCTGGTTATCTAAACCAAAAACAGCAAAAATGTGGTTTTCAGCACACATCAAATAAGGAAGTAAGACTTTTCCTCATTTATGATTTATTTCGCATACAAGTCGCTTCAAAGTTAAGTGGGTTTAATCTTATTTGTTCCACCTGTGAGTTTAACATTCAGTAACCTTGTTTTCTTCAGTTCCTCTACTCTGAGCATGCCCGCTGTGAAAATGGCAGCTTACATCATGGTTAACTAGTCTCGTCTCGAAGAAACAAATAAATGTGGGCAAAGTAAAGTTGTGCGGACTACATTTCTGGTGTTAGCTGACTGTATGTTTCCCCAGTTTCATTTTCAAATGATTCTGTAGTCCATTTGAAGTATCTGAAGTATTTGATCAAACCTTCTACATACCGTAAACCCATCCAGTCTCATGGCTGCTTTATCGTTTCTGGCGGGGCGGAGGTTGGAGATTTTAACAAGCAGGAAGTGGCTAATATAAAATTCTTTATGATTAAACTGAGCTGAAACATCATCATTTGGTTGTCTTAGGCAAAAATAGAAAAATACACCAGATTACATCATCTCTTTTTGATAAACATATTATTAGTAATGCTGTTAAAATGTTCATTTTCAGCTACAGCTGTGAAAATGATATAGGTATTTAAAATAGTATTATTGCTACTATTATTGATTACCAGTCATGGGTTTGATGCACATAAACACTGATTGAGGGCTAAAACAATGAAGAGCTAGCAGATGTACTCAATAGTGGAAAAATAGAAAAACTTTAAATCTCACTAAAATAAAATGTCTTCTCTCACCAATAATTAATTAATCAGGGTTTCAAGAAACGATTACAGCTCAAACCTAAAATCTGAAGTGCTTTTTGAATAACAGACGTATTGATTTATAATTCTGTATTTTAAAGTTACACTTGAGAGTTTTGGCTTGCTTTTAGCACCCCCTAGTGTCTGTTTTGTAGAACCAAAAGCAAAACTTATCTCCTCGCTAAGCGATCATCTTTTTAACACCTTGATTGTGCTAATGCAGGAATGTCGGACTGAGGGTGGTGGGGGTGTACTGCTGTTTGGATCGCTGGCCGTAATACACAAAACGCACAAGCAATATAATGAAGGACAACACCTGCCCCTTCCCCTCCAGCTCAGCCTTCTGACCAGGGGTGGGGTGGGGGGTGCTTTGCTTAGCACACCTCCCGTTCGCCCGTTGTCTGGGGGGGGGGGGGGGGGTCCTCACATGGTCCGTTGGCCAGCTATTGATGTCCGCTGCTATAAAGGGTCATTTTTAGCACATACTGACTCAAGGAAACTATTTAAAAATATAAAAAAGTTGCACAGTATGGCTTAAACTCTAAAAAACTCACAAGTAAATGTTAGCTCTTTGGTGTGATCAATATCAAATCAAACAGAACTGAGATTGAAGCAAGCTACTGCTAATTAGCTAGGCTATTTTCCTTAGCAAAAAGCACGCAGAAATGCTAACTTCTAGAGCTTGCTGCTAAAATTTATTACCAAACCATCTCAGCTTGAAGAGAAATTAGACATTGTTTTTGTTGTTGTTTGTGCTTTAAGCTACAGGGGAAATTTCCAAAGGGTTGACTTTACTTGCTGTTTAACAAGGGAGAAAGTAGAAGCGTTTCCTCTCCATCAGTCATCATTCATAACCCACTGACAGCCACAGAGGGAGACGCGAGGGCGGTGCTCCACGATGCACCACAAAAATCATATCACAGTCAGACATGATGTTCAAAACAAGCTGGAAGAGCATTTAAGAGGCTTTTAAACGACGCTTAATGAGGAGCCTTGGACTCAAGGTGGGACACACACAAGACAAGTCACCTGTCTGTCACTGGGTTAAACAGAGAGATAGACGCTCTCTGACATGTCCGCCACATTGGGTTCAACCAATTACCGTCCATCAGCAAACAGAAACACCCATCGGCAGCAGGCTCACGCTGTGAGGCAACGTTGGTAATGGCTGCTCCATCGTCCTGCTTTGTGACGGTTGGAAGTAACCCATCTTTAGTCAGTTAGATACTTTCTCCAAGAGGGCTGAAACAAATCCTGAACTTCCCACTGAATAAGATAAGCTTTTGTTGTTTTTATGAAAGCAGTTTAATTATTCAGAAGCTTTAAATTTTCTACTCCAATGATGCTGTGCAGACAAAATGTTTTCATCCAAATATGCTGGCATCTGAATTGATTTAATCCTGGCAGAATGGTCCGGATCTGATGATAAGGGCTGCGTGGTGATGGAAAATCCTCAAATTAGAGCTGAGATTTTTTAGTCCCCTTCTGTTTAAGGTCAAGACAGACCTTTCAGTTTTAATAAGATTTGAGATTGCTTTTCATCCCGGTCGGTCTGATCATTTCTAAGCTGGCATTTACAGTCTGACACCTGATTCACACTGGAGTTATAAAACGCTGATATGGATTAACAAGTCCTGATTTTTCATTTTCAGATTATAATCCTGCATCTTTACCACCGTGAGCCTTATTAAGATTGTGTCTAAAGTCCTGCTGAAACCAAATCCTGACGTTCGATTCGTTTTCACCGTTCAGCGGCAGAAGCTCCACAACACCAGAGCAGTTGA